>NC_037672.1:72379452-72684368 GCF_003255815.1 Theropithecus gelada
ACAAAAAAAAAAAAAAAAAAAAAAAAAAAAAAGAAAATGTGGCACATATACAGCATGGAATACTATGCAGCCATAAAAAAGGATGAGTTAATGTCCTTTGTAGGGACATGGATCATGCTGGAAACCCTCATTCTAAGCAAACTATTGCAAGGACAGAAAACCAAACATCGCATGTTCTCACTCATAAGTGGGAATTGAACAACGAGAACACTTGGCCACAGGAAGGGGAACATCACACACTGAGGCCTGTCCTGGGATGGGGGGAAGGGGGAGGGATAGCATTAGGAGATATACCTAATGTAAATGACGAGTTAATGGGTGCAACACATCAACATGGCACATGTATACGTATGTAAGGAACCTGCACGGTATGCACATGTACCCTAGAACTTAAAGTATAAAGAAAAAGAGAGAGAAAAAGACACATTATGGAGCACCTATTGTGTGCCAGATAATGCATTGGCATTTTAATAAATATTATTTAATTCTCACAGCAAAAAAAAAAAAAAAAAAAAAATTCATATGGAACCAAAAAAAGAGTGTGAATAGCCAAGGTAATTCTAAGCCAAAGAACTAAGCCAGAGGCACCATACTCCCCAAATTCAAAGTATATTATGAGACTACAGTAATCAGAACAGAATGGTACAATTACAAGAACAGACACATAGACCAATTGAGTAGAAAAGAAAACTCACTATTGAAGACACACACCTGCAAACATCTGATTTTTGACAAAGATGAACAAAAACAGGAAACAGGGAAAGAACTCCCTATTCTATAAATGGTGCTGATATGACTGATTAGCCACATGCAGCGGAATGAAACTGTACCCTTATATTTCACCCTATACAAAAACTAACTCAAGATGGATTAAATATTTAAAGGGAAGACTTCAAACTATAAAAAATATTTAAATGGAAGATTTCGAACTATAAAAATATTTGAAGAAAACTTAGGATAGAGTTTCCTGTCAAGAGCCTAGATAAAATAATTTTGAATAGGTCTCCAAAAGCAATTGCAACAAAAACAAAAATTGGCATGTGGGACACAATTAAATTAAAGAACTGCACAGTAAGAGAAGCTATGAAGAGATTACACAGACAATGTATGCCAAGTATATACATTGCTGAATTGACAGACTTTTCAATGAAATGAATGGTGCTTGGAAAACTGGATATTTATATGCAGATAAATGAAACTAGACCTCCTATCTCTCACCATATATAAAAATTAAATAAAGAAGCATTAAATATTTAAATTTAATACCTCAACTGAAAATACTATAAGAAAACATTGAGGAAGCACTCTAGAACAGCGTTATGGACAAAGATTTCTTGAGTAAGACCTCAAAAATACAGACAACCAAAGCAAATCAAATAACATCAACCTAAAAAGATTCTGCACAGTGAAGTAAACAAACAAAGTGAAGAGACAGCCTACCGAATCGGAGAAAATATTTGCCAAGTACCCATCTGACAAAGGATTGATGAGCAGAATCTATAAGGAGCTCAAACAACTCAGTAGGAGAAAAAAACCAAAAAACAAAAAACAAATTATTGATTGTAAAAATGGGTAAAAGCTTTGGGAGGCCGAGACGGGCGGATCACGAGGTCAGGAGATTGAGACCATCCTGGCTAACACGGTGAAACCCCATCTCTACTAAAAATACAAAAATTAGTCGGGCGCTGTGGCGGGCACCTGTAGTCCCACCTACATGGGAAGTTGAAGCAGGAGAATGGCTTGAACCCGGGAGGCGGAGCTTGCAGTGAGTGGAGATCGCGCCACTGCACTCCAGCCTGAGCGACAGAGCCAGACTCCCTCCGTTTCAAAAAAAAAAAAAAAAAAAAAAAAAATGGCAAACAAGTATATGAAAAAATATTCAACATCACTGATCAGACAAGTGCAAATAAAGTCTATAATGAAATATCTTATCCCAGTTTAAACGACTTTTACTCAAAAAAGTAGGCAATAATAAATGCTGATGAGGATGTGGATAAAGGGGAACCCTTGTACACTGTTGGTGAAAAGATAAATTAGAAATTAGTACAGCCATTATGGAAAACAGTGTGGAGGTTCCTCAAAAAACTAAAACTATAACTACCATATGATTCAGCAATTAATACTGCTGGGTATATATCTAAATAAAGGAAATCAATATACTGAAGAAATATGTGCACATGCATGCTTAATGCAGGACTATTTACAATAGCCAAGATATGACATCGACATCCATTTCTACCAATAGACAAATGGATAAGGAAATCCTGGTACATAATACACATTGAATTAATATTCAACCATAAAAATAATGAAATCCTATCATTTGCAGCAACATGGATAGATCTGGAGTTTCCTCCAGTTATGTTAAATTAAATAAGCCACACACAGAAAGAAAAATATTGCATGTTTTCAGTCTTATGTTGGAGTTAAAAACAAAAATTAACTCACGGACGTATAGAGTAGAAGGATGGTCACCAGAGGCTGGAAAGGGTGGTGAGAATGGGGGGGTTAAAGAGGGCATGGTTAATGGCCACAAAAAATCAAGTTAGAGTGAATAATATTCAGTACTTGGTAGCACAATATAGTGACCATAGTAAACAGTAAGTTATTGTATATTTTAAAAGAACTAAAAGAGTGGAATTGAAATTTTCCCAACACAAAAAAAGATAAATGCTTGAGGTGATGGGATTCCCAGTTATCCTTATTTGATCATTACACACTTTATACTTGCATCCAAAACAACATGTATCCCATAAATATGTGCAATTATCATGTATCCATAATAATTAAACTAATCTTTTTATCTTCTAACTAGAATATGCAACAGTTCATTAAGGGAAATAATAAATGGAGAAGTGCAAGCTGTAAATTCTCTGTTTAGCTAGGATTGTAGCTTGTCATTACTACACAAATCTAAAACTAATGAAATTTGAAATTTCTTTGCCAAAGATTTTTATTTTTTTGGAAGAGTCTTTAAGTTTCATTGTCCCACTTGAAAGTACCTCCGGTGTGTGTGGCACCTCTAATTAATGATAGTGAAGTAAGAAACATATGCATAAGCTTTTGCCCATACTTTTCTTACTACTGTTTTATAGTTAAAATGTAAGTGAATAAGAAATATGTAATTGGTGAAAATGGAATATAATTCCAGTTTCCAATTGCCAGGGATTTCTCAACTTCTCTGATTTTGATTTCTTCATCAGTAAAATAAAATTAGGATCAGAGAACTTTTGCTAGGGTTCAACATGAAACGCTGTGTAAAAGCACTTTCAAAACTTTAATATAAAAATCTGCATCCTTTAGGATATGCTGCCCTCATGTGGATGATGGTTGATAGTGCTGAATAAATATGACGACTCCAAATTACTAGGAATTTAATAATTTTGTTGATGGCAAAATAATAGTTCTCTCTCTCTCTCCCCCCCCGCCCCCCAAACGGAGATGAACACACACAATGTATTTATTGGGAAATTCTGTGGTTATTCTCCAAACACTAGTTTGTTTGGTATTTATCAAGAAAGACTTTTTCAGGTTAGAGCTAGTGCTATTTATAAGTTAAAGTTAAAACAAAGATATAAGTACATTAAAGGTTTAAGCTGATTTCATTAGCAACATATAGACTCCATTAACAGGTTTAAAATAATTTTAAACAGTAAAATGACATAATTTGTACTCAATACTGTATATTAAAACTTCTAAATCTATTTCCACTAAAATGTAGTTAATATCCAGGATTATCTGATATAATTTTCAAGATCATTGAATTAAAATATAATTAAGTTTCAAAATAATACTGGAAAATAGTATTGTCTCATCTCAAAATGTTCAATACCTAGTTTCCTGAGGAAATAACAAAGTTAACATAACAATAACAACAAAATGATAAACGAGACATTGTAATCTTAGCGTTATTGTGTTTTAATATGCCGTTTGGAAATCACTCACATTTGAGTTTAAATGAGAGATAATTTTCCAGGTCGTGAGAATTGATTTGTTCAAAGTCATTCAATTAGGGGTCTATATAAATTCAAATTACAGAAAAACTTGATTGCAGATTTTTAAATAGAGAGTTTGTATCTATGTTGTATAATCATCATAATTCTATAAGAAAATATCATTTCACAGAGAAATAAGGCTGGGGGGAAAATGTGTGTGTGTTTGTGTGTGTGTGTGTGTGTATGTGTGTTTGCGTGTCTGTGTTGTGTATGTAGGTTGAGAGGGGGAGCATGCATTGAATTTGATAGAACTGGTTATATTTCACTTGAAAATATTTTGGGACATCAAATTAAATAGGGTCAGATATTCCAGGAACTCAAATTCATGAATATAGTTGAGGAGTTATACTAAAGTTTGGCAAAAAGTGTTGCCACATGAGAACAGATTTAAAAAGCACAAAAATATCTAGGCAAATTCTAATACATTTCTAATTGTATTGATTTAAATGATCTTTTGCTATTCCTGCTGCCAAAAATTAATTTATTTTAGCCTATGGTAGTTGGATGAACATTTAAACACAGCACAGATAACTGAACACTTTCAAATGTTTCCATTTGCACCCCCCAAAAAGCAAGTATGTAAAGTCTAAAATATATTGTCCATTAATTCCTGAAGCCCTTAATATAATAAAATCTTCATGCTTTACAGATTCAATTTTGGTTAAAATTTTTAAATATGTACTTCTAACTTTAATTGACTCTATTAAGCAATACTTGTAGAAAAGTCTTAAATGTGACCCAACACCCTTACTGATTAAAAAAATAGCAGTGAAATTTCTTTTTATTTTTCTTTTTTTTTTTTTCATTATACTTTAAGTTCTAGGGTACATGTTTACACCGTGCAAGTTTGTTACATATGTATACATATGCCATGTTGGTGTGTTGCACCCATTAACTCGTCATTTACATTAGGTATATCTCCTAATGCTATCCCTCCTCCCTCCCACAACCCCATGAAAGGCCCCGGTGTGTGATGTTCCCCTTCCTGTGTGCAAGTGTTCTCATTGTTCAATTCCCACATATGAGTGAGAACATGCGGTGTTTGGTTTTCTGTCCTTGCAATAGTTTGCTCAGAATGATGGTTTCCAGCTTCGTCCATGTCCTTACAAAGGACAGGAACTCAACTTTCTTATGGCTGCATAGTATTCCACGGTATGTATGTGCCACATTTTCTTAATCCAGACTATCATTGATGGACATTCAGGTTAGTTCCAAGTCTTTGCTATGTGAATAGTGTCACAATAAACATACATGCTCCTGTGTGCTTCATGTGTTCATAGCAGCATGATTTATAATCCTTTGGGTATATACCCAGTAACGGGATGGCTGGGTCAAATGGTATTTCTAGTTCTAGATCATTGAGGAATCACCACACTGTCTTGCACAATGGTTGAACTAGTTTACACTCCCACCAACAGTGTAAAAGTGTTCCTATTTCTCCACATCCTCTCCTGCGTCTGTTGTTTCCTGACTTTTTAATAATCGCCATTCTAACTGGTGTGAAATGGTATCTCATTGTGGTTTTGATTTGCATTTCTCTGATGGCCAGTGATGATGAGCATTTTTCATATGTCTGTTGGCTGCATAGATGTCTTCTTTTGAGAAGTATCTGTTCATATCCTTTGCCCACTTTTTGATGGCATTGTTTGTTTGTTTTTTTTTTCTTGTTTGAGTTATTTGCAGATTCTGGATATTAGCCCATTGTCAGATGAGTAGATTGCAAAACTTTTCTCCCATTCTGTAGGTTGCCTCTTCACTCTGATGGTAGTTTCCTTTGCTGTGCAGAAGCTCTTTAGTTTAATTAGATCCCATTTGCCAATTTGGGCTTATGTTGTCATTTCTTTTGATGTTTTAGACATGAAGTCCTTGCCCATGCCTATGTCCTGAATGATACTGCCTCGGTTTTCGTCTTGGGTTTTTATGGTTTTAGGTCTGACATTTAAGTCTTTAATTCATCTTGAATTAATTTTTGTGTAAGCTGTAAGGAAGAGATCCAGTTTCAGCTTTCAACATATGACTAGCCAATTTTCCCAGCACCATTTATTAAATAGGGAATCCTTTCCCCATTTCTTGTTTTTGTTGAATTTGTCAAAGATCAGATGGTTGTAGATGTGTGGTATTATTTCTGAGGACTCTGTTTTGTTCCATTGGTCTATTTCTCTGTTTTGGTACCAGTATCATGCTGTTTTGGTTACTGTAGCCTTGTATTATCATGTGAATTCAGGTAGCGTGATGCCTCCAGCTTTGTTCTTTTGGCTTAGGGCTGTCTTGGCATTGCAGGCTCTTTTTGGTTCCATACGAACTTTAAAGTAGTTTTTCCCAATTCTGTGAAGAACATCATTGGTAGCTTGATGGGGATGACATGGAATCTATAATTTACGTTGGGCAGTATGGTCATTTTCATGATGTTGATTCTTCCTATCAATGAGCATGGAATGTTCTTCCCTTTGTTTGTCCTCTTTTATTTTGCTGAGCAGTGGTTTGTAGTTCTCCTTGAAGAGGTCCTTCACATCCCTTGTAAGTTGGATTCCGTAGTGTTTTATTATCTTTGAAGCAATTGTGAATGGGAATTCACTCATGATTTGGTTCTCTGTTTGTCTGTTATTGGTGTATAGGAATGCTTGTGATTTTTGCACATTGATTTTGTATCCTGAGACTTTGCTGAAGTTGCTTATCAACTTAAGGAGATTTTGGGCTGAGATGATGGGGTTTTCTAAATATACAATTATGTCATCTGCAAACAGTGACAATTTGACTGTCTCTTTTCCTAAATGAATATCCTTTATTTCTTTCTCCTGCGTGATTGCCCTGGCCAGAACTTCCCCTCAAGACGAGCAACCCCAAGACACATAGTTGTCAGAGTCAACAAAGTTGAAATGAAGGAAAAAATGTTAAGGGCAGCCAGAGAGAAAGGTCAGGTTACCCACAAAGGGAAGCCCATCAGACAACAGCAGATCTCTCAGCAGAAACTCTGCAACCCAGAAGAAACTGGGGGCAATATTCAACATTCTTAAAGAAAATAATTTTCAACCCAGAATCTCATATCCAACCAAACTAAGCTTCATAAGTGAAGGAGAAATAAAATCATTTACAAACAAACAAATGCTGAGAGATTTTGTCACCACCAGGCCTGCGTTACAACAGCTACTGAAGGAAGCACTAACCAGGGAAAGGAACAACTGGTACCAGCCACTGGGAAAACATGCCAATTATAAAGACCATCGATGCTAGGAAGAAACTGCATCAACTAACAAGCAAAATAATCAGCTAACGTCATAATGACAGGATCAAATTCACACATAAAAATATTAACCTTAAATGTAAATGGGCTAAATGCTCCAATTAAAAGACACAGAGTGGTTAGTTGGATAAAGAGTCAAGATCCATCTGTGTGCTGTATTCAGGAGTCCTATCTCATGTGCAGAGATACACATGAGCTCAAAATAAAGGGATGGAGGAAGATCTACCAAGCAAATGGAAAACAAACGAACAAAAAGGTAGGGGTTGCCATCCTAGTCTCTGATAAAACAGACTTCAAATCAACAAAGATCAAAAGAGAGAAAGAAGGTCATTACATAATGGTAAAGGGATCAATTCAACAAGAAGGGCTAACTATCATAAATATATATACACCCAATACAGGAGCACCCAGATTCATAAAGCAAGTCCTTAGAGAGCTACAAAGAGACTTAGACTCCCATACAATCACAATGGGAGACTTAAACACCCCACTGTCAACATTAAACAGATCAATGAGACGGAAAGTTGACAAGGATATCCAGGAATTGAACTCAGCTCTGCACCAAGTGGATCTAATAGATATCTACAGAACTCTCCACCCCAAAACAACAGAATATACCTTCTTCTTGGCACCACATCACACTTACTCCAATATTGACCACATAGTTGGAAGTAAAGCACTCCTCAGCCAATGTAAAAGAACAGAAATTATAACAAACAGTCTCTCAGACCACAGTGCAATCAAATTAGAACTTAGGATTAAGAAACTCACTCAAAACTGCTCAGCCACATGGAAACTGAACAACCTGCTCCTGAATGACTACTGGGTACATAATGAAATGAAAGCAGAAATAAAGCTGTTCTTTGAAACCAGTGAGAACAAAGACACAACATACTAGAATCTCTGGGACACATTTAAAGCAGTGTGTAGAGGGAAATTTATAGCACTAAATGCCCACAAGAGAAATCAGGAAAGATTTAAAATTGATACCCTAACATCACAATTAAAAAAACTAGACAAGCAAGATCAAACACATTCAAAAACTAGCAGAAAGCAAGAAATAACTAAGATCAGTGTAGAACTGAAGGAGATAGAGACACAAAAATCCTTCAAAAAATCGATGAATCCAGGTGCTGTTTTTTTGAAAAGATCCACACAATTGATAAACAGCTAGCAAGACTAAGAAAGAAGAAAAGAGAGAAGAATAAAATAGACACAATAAAAATGATAAAGGGGATATCACCCCCGATCCCATAGAAATACAAACTACCATCAGAGAATAATATAAACACCTCTATGCAAATAAACTAGAAAATCTAGAAGAAATGGATAAATTCCCAGACATATGCACCCTCTCAAGACTAAACCAGAAAGAAGTTGAATCCCTGAATAAACCAATAATAAGCTCGGAAATTGAGGCAATAATTAATAGCCTACCAGCCAAAAAGACTCCAGGACCACACGGATTCACAGCCAAATTCTACCAGAGGTACAAAGAGGATCTGGTACCATTCCTTCTGAAACTATTCCAATCAATAGAAAAACAGGGAATCCTCCCTAACTCATTTTATGAGGCCAGCATCATCCTAATACAAAAGCCTGGCAGAGACACACACAAAAAAGAGATTTTAGACCAATTTCCCTGATGAACATCGATGAAAAAATCTTCAATAAAATACCAGCAAACCCAATCCAGCATCACGTCAAAAGGCTTATCCACCACGATCAAGTTGTCTTCATCCCTGGGATGCAAGGCTGGTTCAACATATGCAAATCAATAAACGTAATCCACCACATAAACAGAACCAAAGACAAAAACCACATGATTATCTCAATAGATGCAGAAAAGGCCTTTGACAAAATTCAACAGCCCTTCATGCTAAAAACTCTCAATAAACTCGGTCTTGATGGGATGTATCTCAAAATAATAAGAGCTTTTTATGACAGACCCACAGCCAATATCATACTGAATAGGCAAAACACCGGAAGCATTTCATTTGAAAACTGGCACAAGACAGGGATGCCCTCTCTCACCATTCCTATTCAACATAGTGTTGGGAGTGAAATTTCTTAATCAGATGAAAAATAAGAAACAATAGCTATTAAACAAATAAACAAAAAACAACGAAATAAAACAATCAAGAAACCTAACTTCAGAAAATTGTCTACTTAAAAATGAATGATTAGAATAATTTTTAAAAATCAGGATCAAGACAAAGATGTTCTTTAACATCTCTTCAATTTAATGTTTAATTTGATGTTTTAATTAATGCAATATACATATTTACATATTGTTTTCTAAAACGAAATTGCTGAATTATTCAAAACACAAAGTTTATCAGAATTGCTATATATTAAAATAATATACAAAAATAAATTGCAATCTTATACACACATTACAATCAGAAATGAAATTTTAAAATTACTGAATGAGACACTACAAATAATACAATATACCTAGTAATAGCTGTAACATAAAAAGATTATAGTCATTCTCAAATAAATTATCTCAATGGTTAATTCTGTGTTTGTATGAACTTGATTTCCAAAATCTGTGATATAAATAATGTGCTTGATATGGTTTGGCTGTGACCCCACACAAACTCATCTTGATTATCCCCACATATTGTGGGAGGGACCAGGTGGAGGTAATAGGATCATGGGGACAGTTTTTGCCATGCTGCTCTCCTGAGAGTGAATGGGTTTCATGAGATCTCATGGTTTTATAAGCATCTGGCATTTCCCCTGCTTGCACTCATTCTCTCTCCTGTCCCCGCTTTGAAAAGTTGCCTTCCGCCATGATCGTAAGTTTCTTGAGGCATCTCAAGCCATGTGGAAACTGAGAGTCAATTAAAACTCTTTCTTTATAAATTACCCAGCCTCAGATGTTTTTTCACAGTAGCATGATAATGGACTAATACTGGGCTCAAAATAGCTAGAATACATTTGAAGGACACAGTCATAAATACTCACTTGAACACATATTAAGGTAAATAATAAATAATAACACTTAAGTAATAATATAGTGTGGTAACAACACAGTGATGGAAAACTAGTATATAAAGACAGGTAGAGACCTAATCATATATGTGTAGCTAATATGTCACTGCATTTCATACCACTGGGAAATGGGAAAAATTATAGATTGCTTAATTAATTACCTGAAACAATTGTTTAACCACATAGAAACAAAAAGAACTGCATTTTTTTTGTTTGCCTAACAAAACCGATTACAAATTTCTTAAAGAAACAGATTTTAGAAAAAATAATTTGTATTACATATTATCTGTCAAATAGATATATAGTACTTAGATACTATTGATGTATACATAATATAATGTTTATTACATATTAATATTATATATATTATATATCATGTTAACAACTCCTGGTCTAGAAGTTTGAAGGTGAGAGGGGCATATATTGAATATGTTGTGTGTTATAAACTTTAATTCTATGCATTGCCTCCATGCAAGAGGATGCCTAATTGTCTAGCAAAGAGAAGGGTGTCTTCAACTGACCTATAGATTCAGGGGAATATGGAGGTTCAAGGTTCTCAAATACATCAATCCATCTGTCCCAAACCTATGTCTTGGCTTTGGTGTAGGATATTTGCTGGCTAGAAAAAATAATTGTTATGAATTCAGCATCCTTTGTAATTCTGATAAGCCAAAGATTAGGTCCTGGTTATGATTTTCAAGACAGTTTGCCCATTTGCTATGGGACATAAGGGTCTCTTTAAAAACTATACTATAAGTACTGTACTCTAAATACAGTATAGTGTATATAAGGCTACAGTAACCAAAATAACTGGCACAAAAACAGACACATAGATTAATGGAACAGAATAGAGAGCCAAGCTCCCCCACAACCATCTGATCTTTGAGAAAGTCAACAAAAGCAAGCAATGGGGAAATAATTCCCTATTCAATACATGGTGGTGGCCACTGGCTAGCCACATGCAGAAGATTGAAACTGGACCCCTTCTTTCCACCACATACAAAAAACAACTCAAGATAGATTAAAGACTTAATTGTAAAAAACTAAAACCATAAACGCCTTGGGAGATAACCTAGAAAATACCATTCTTGACGTAGGAGTTGGCAAAGATTTCATTATGAAGGTAAGAAAAGCAATCGCAACAGAAACAGAAACTGACAAATCGGACCTAATTATACTAAAGAGCTTCTATACTGCAAAAGAAACTATCAACAGAATAAACAGCCTACAGAATGGGAGAAAATACTTGCAAACTATGTATCTGACAAAAGTCTAGTATCCAGAATCTATAAGGAGTTTAAACTAACAAGCAAAACAACCCCATTAAGAAGTGAACAAAGAACATTAGCAGACACCTTTCGAAAGCAGACATACATGTGGCTAATAAGCATATGAAAAACTACTCAAAATCAATAATCATTAAAGAAATGCAAATCAAAATCACAACAAGATGCCATCTCACACCAGTCAGAATTGCTCTTATTTAAAAGCCAAAAGATAAACAGATGATGTCCAGGTTGCAAAGAAAAGGGAATACTTATATACTGCTGGTGGGAATGTAAATTAGTTCAGCCATTGTGAAGCAGTTTGGTGATTTCTCAAAGAACTCAAAGCAGAATTACCATTCAATCCAGCAATCTCATTATTGGGTATATGCTCAAAGGCATATAAATTATTTTACCTTAAAGACATAGGCACACGTGTTCATTACAGCACTATTCACAATAGCGGAGACATGGATTCAACCTAAATGCTTATCAGTGGTAGACTCAATGAAAAAAATGTGGTATATATACACAATTGAATACTATGCAGCAGAAAAACAAACAAACAAACAAAACAAAAAAACAAGATCATGTCCTTTGCAGCAACATGGATGGAGCTGGAGGTCATTATCCTATGCAAAGTAACGCCGGAACAGAAAACCAAATATATGTTCTCACTTATGAGTGGCAGCTATAACATTGAATACATACGGACATGAAGAAGGAAACAACAAACATTAGGGCCCACCTGAGAGTGGAGGGAGGAAGGAGGATGAGGATCAAAAAACTACCTTTTGAGTCCTATGCTTATTACCAGGTTGATGAAATAATCTGTACATCAAACACCCATGACACAGAATTTACCTATGTAACAAACCTTCACATGTACCCCTGAACCTAAAACAAGAGTTTGAGAAAATAATTACTATAAAAAAATAAAACCTGTCATGGATGCCTTCTGCTTTATATTGTGTCCTGAGATATATATGGCTGAATTGATTCTGTTATTTTCTTTCTACCTTACATTGTTGAAGGTAATAAACACAGCTAACAGCTACGTAATCTTATAATCGTTATTGGTCCCATATTTCTTAAGTGTAGATTTTGCACAAGAATAGTCCATCCTCTTCCATCTGTTCCTCACCACAATTCACCAATGATGAAAATAGTAGTAATTGTGATTGTACTGCATGCCAAGTGATATCTACATCACTTCTATCAGTAATGTAGTTTTTATAGCTATATAGCCTAGCATCGCTACAATATTACTCTCTGTTTTGAGTTCCCAAAGAAATAGGCTCTCAGGAAAAAATCTGAGTGCAAATTATTTCTGTAATAAGCATTGCCAGGTAATTCCACAAGGGCAGTGGATAACATTAAATAAGGAAAGGACAAGATCCAATATAAAGGTATTACTAAGTCACTTACCACTGTGGGAAACTGTGCATACATGTAACAAAAATCAACATAATATTTAACAGAATATTGTATATTCAGTTCAATATTTAAAAATATATAAAATAATATATGTTACTTAATAATAAATACAAAAAATCATTACAAAGAACATGAGAATCAAAGAATTGAAGTCAGAGTCATAAGGAGCAAACGAGCAGACAAGATATGTAGAATTGTATCGTAATATTTAATTTCTTTAGATGGCTATCAAATAGATTAGTATTTGTTTTACCTCACTTTGTGTGTGAAATTATGTATGACTATGTATAAAAATAGTTCAAATAAAACCTTTGAGATGAAGGTAAAAAATTGAGCTTAATACTTTTTATAACAGATTTATTTGAAAGTAAATTAAACAAAAGTACATAAGCAAAAGCATTTCAGAAAATAAAAACAACAAGAAAGATGAAGATTTTACAAAATTAATGCAGGCCAAAATGCCCAGAAAAAGCGCCTTTAAAAGGCATGCTGTATATTGTAAAATATAACAAGAACATTTAATTTTTGCGAATTATGTTTTCATGAAGAATATGAATTTTATTATTTCTTATTTACTTCCTATATGCTTATTTTGTCAATTAGTAAAAGAAGGTCATAATAATCTCCAAGTATAAATGGGACTCTGTCTATTTCTCCTTTAATTTTCGTCAATTTGCTTTCTTTACTTTGATGCTCTTAGGTACATATATATTTCTGATTTTTATGTCTTCTTGATGAAATGACAACTTTAATTATCAAATCACCATTTTTCCCTAATAATTTTTCCAAAAATCTACTTTATTTGATGTTATTGTAGCCACCCCTGTTTTATTATACTTGTATTGCTATAAAATGTGTATTCTCATTTTATTTTTAAACTGTTTCTTTATAAAATGAGTTTCTTCTAGACATCATATAGATGTCTAGAAAAGCCAATCTGACAATGTTTACCTTTTAGTGAGAGTAGACAGAACATTTGTATTTATTGTGATTATTCATAGGTTTGAAGAGAAATTTATTATTTTACTATTTGTTTTATAAATTCATCTTATCTCTTCTTTGTTCTTTTTTTTTTTTTCTTTTCTACCTTCATTTGAATTAGTAGAATATATTTTATAATTCTATTTGACTTTTTTTTTTTTTTTTGAGATGGAGTCTCACTCTGTCACCCAGGCTGGAGTGCAGTGGCCAGATCTCGGCTCACTGCAAGCTCCACCTCCTGGGTTTACGCCATTCTCCTGCCTCAGCCTCCCGAGTAACTGGGACTACAGGCGCTCGCCACCTCGCCCAGCTAGTTTTTTTTTTTTGTTTTTTTTTTTTGTTTGTTTGTTTGGGTTTTTTTGTATTTTTTAGTAGAGATGGGGTTTCACCCTGTTAGCCAGGATGGTCTTGATCTCCTGACCTCATGATCCACCCGTCTCGGCCTCCCAAAGTGCTGGGATTACACTATTTGACATTTTTATTGGCTTTTTAGATATTTGTTTTGCTCCTTTTTTTGTGGTTGTACGTTCAGTTTGCAATTAATATCATCTTTTGCATAACAACTTTACAACAGTATACTTCCTGTACCTCCTCCCAGATTTTCTGCTATTATTGCCATATATTTTACATCTATGTGTTATAACTTCACAATACAATAAATAATAGTAGTTATTATTTTGTTTTTAAGCAGTCATTTAACCTTTAGTGATATTAAATAAAATTTTTAAATGTCTTTTATATTCACACACATATTTATAATTTTAACACTCTCCATTCACTTGTCTACATCCAAATATCCATTAGATATTATTTTTCTTCTGCCTTTAACTTTTTGTAAAGAAGTGGTCTTCTAGAGAAGATTAATTTTCTTGTTTCTTGTAGCTATAAAAAACTTTAGTCTTTATTTTTAAAATTATATTTGCTGTATATTTAATTGTCTGGGCATACATATATTTATTACAAGGATTGTATTTTTTTCAGGACTTTTTAGATTTAACTTTATTGTTTTCTATCTTGCATTACTTTTAATGAGAAGTCTGTTTCTATATTTTCTTCATTCATTAAGTGATACAGTTTTTAAAACTTTTCTACAATTTTTGAGGTTTTTTTCTTTATAACTGGAGTTCAATACATTGATTATGATGTGCTCGGGATGACTTTTTTTTTTTTCTTTTTACCTGGTTAATTGAATTTCCGGGATGTATGCATATACAGAATTCACCAAATTTAAAAATAATTATTATTTCTTTCAAAATTGGTTTCTGTGGATGCTCCCTCTTTCAGAGAATCTAATTACATGCATGTTGGGATGCTTTGTTTATTTTGTAGGGGGAGTGAAGAATGGTTTTGTTCATTTTGAGTAGTTTATATTACACTATTTTAAAGTTTATTATATTTTTCTATAGTATGTCTAATCTGTTAATACTATCCAAAGTGTTCTTAATTTTAGATATTGTGTATTTCATCTCTGGTAGTTTAATATAGGCTCATGTTTAGATCTTTTATTTTCCTCCTCACATGGCCACTTTTATGTTTTTCTGGCCATAGGTACTTTTTTTCAGGTCTAAACTATATTACTCATGTAAATTTAAAATTCACACACAGAAATACAGAGCAACTGCTAAATATGGTAAAGATATATCCTTTCAAAAGCTCCAGGCAAGAAAACTTGCAAAATCAATAAACAAATATTAAAACTAAATAAAGAGCCTAACAGGTTGTCTGATAAAATATCGAGTTATAAAACTCAACAGCATTCTCTAAACCAGATACAATTAGAAAATACAGCAAAACCTATCCTTAGAGGATTATCTTAAAGAAAGCTCAATAGTCATAAGCTGTTTATAATTGCTGTTTTCAAGTCTACTAATTTCATCATCTGTGACATTACTGAGACTTGGTCTATTAAGTAATATGCCATATTTTATATCATATATGTCACATATTTATGATTTGTTGAATATTTCAGAACTTTTCACTACGATTTTACCTTGGTTACTGGACTTTATTTATTTGTTCATTTATTTATTTATTTATTTATATTCTTTTAAATGTTTGGTAATTTTGATCTGGTAGAGATAAATTTCTAAATGATCCATTAGAAGCTAGTTTTAAAGTTTATTAAATCAAATTCTAACATTTTATTTCAGAGTAAATTTTACGCCACCAATGAGGTAATACACTTTAAAGAATGTGCTTTGATGTATGGAGACCTTTCACCATGGTAGGAACCAATGTGGACTAACTATTCCTGGATCACCTACTGTTTATAGTGGTTTTATGCCCTATTATAGTATTTTCCTCACCTGCATTTGCAGATCAGTATTCTGACAAAGACAATGATTATTGAAGGGGCTTTGAGGATTACCATTTTTAATTTTAAGTGGTTCTTTACTGAAGCAAAATAGTTCACATTTCTGAGGAAAGAATGAACTTAATTGTTTAGTTTCTAGTGATTATGTTTACTGCAAGTTATTTTATTTTTCTGAACTTCATGGGACACCCTTCTCTCTTAAGCATCTGTCACTCTTTTTCTCACCCTCAAGTGTCTTTTGTTTATGATTTTTAACAATTCAAAAAATTGATTTATTACTTTTTTGGAAAAAAATTATTTCTAGAGAGCAATTGAACTGTTTCATAACAAGTCTCTACTCTACTTTAGAAAATTATAGTGTCTATCAGGTTATATTGTGGATCAAATTGCATCACCCTCTCATATTATATTGTCATTCCTGACTGAGACTATAATTACAGATAATTTTTTACTTAAAGTTTAATTATTTTTAATCTTAATCAAATGTTCTTATAGAGAGCAGATAAATCATTGTAAAATATATTTACATAGAATATAATTTTCACAGGTATCGAGACTAAATAAATTTTTAAAATTAGGAAAAAAAAATTAGTCTCTTTCTTAAAACGTTTTGCAAACTGGATCTCTCCCCTTTATAATGAAAAATATTCTGTGTTACTTTAATGTAACAAGAAGCCATGAAGCTAGAAGGAATAACTTTGCTTATTTTGCATCTTTTCCTAGAAAATAATACGTTGTCACACCTGTGATTATAGTCAGAGAAGACTCGGGCAATATTTATTACACAATAAGTGTGGCAGACACTTTTCAAAAGAAGACATTTAGGCAGCCAACAGACAAAGGAAAATAATGTTCGTCATCACTGATCATCAGAGAAATGCAAATCAAAACCACAATGAGATAACATCTCACACCAGTTAGAAAAGCAATCATTGAAAAGTCAGGAAACAACAGATGCTGGGGAGGATGTGGAGAAATAGGAACACTTTCACACTGTTGGTGGGACTGTAAACTAGTTCAACCATTGTGGAAGACAGTGTGGTGATTCCTCAAGGATCTAAAACTAGAAATACCATTTGACCCAGCCATCCCATTACTGGGTATATACCGAAAGGATTATAAATCATGCTACTATAAAGATGCATGTATATGTATGTTTATTGTGGCATTATTTACAATAGTAAAGACTTGGAACCAACCCAAATGTCCATCAATCATAGACTGGATTAAGAAAATGTGACACATAGACACCATGGAATAGTATGCAGCCATAAAAAAGGATGAGTTCATGTCCTTTGCAGGGCCATGAATGCAGCTGGAAACCATCATTCTGAGCAAACTATCACAAGGACAGAAAAGCAAACACCGCATGTTCTCACTCATATGTGGGAATTTAACAATGAGAACACTGACACAGGGAGGGGAACATCACACACTGGGGCTTGTCAGGGGGTGGGGGCTGGGGTAGGGATAACATTAGGAGAAATACCTAACGTAAATGACGAGCTGATGGGTGCAGCAAACCACCATGGCACATGTATACCTATGTAACAAACCTGCACATTGTGCACATGTACCCTAGAACTTAAAGTATAATTATAATAATGAAAAGAATAGTGTCTTAAGACAATAAAATTGCAAGAGGGGCTGCTCATAAAACTAAACTAAAATTTTTAAAAAATGAATTTTGCTAGCTAGGCATTAACCCTTTCTACTATTTGTGGTTGAGATTTTAAAAACAGTAATATACATATAATGTTCATTTCTATAAACAGATTATTAGGTACTATTACCAATCATTGTAACTAAAGATAAAAAAACTAGGGTACTTAATGAAATGTTAAGGTTTTGAAGACCCATAGACTTTGTGATATAAAGGTAATGTTAATATTATCTTTGGTTATACATACTGAATTTTGACATGAATAATATATGTGAAGAAACAATATAAAATTTTTACAAGATAAATGTGTGCTTTCAGAAAAGTGAGTTTCTCTGTGTCATATTTTTACTCACTTGATATCAAAAAATATGCAAAATCAAAGAAATGCTTTCAAAATCAACAGAATATGGAAGATAGGCTCCAACAATCTCTAAAATATACTTAAACGTTTTTTCAATTTTAAAATTTCTTTTGAGTACACGGTAGATGTGTATATTTATGGGATACATGGTATGCCTTTCATAAAGGCATGCAATGTGAAATAACCGAAATAGCCACCTTATGGAGAACGAGGTATCTGTCTCTTCAAGCACTTATCCTTTGAGTTACAACTCAATTACATCTTTTAAGTTATTTTATAACGTAAAATTATTACCATAATCACCCTATTCTGCTATCAACCATAGGTCTTATTTATTCTTTCTATTTATTTTGTACACATTAACCATCTCCACCTCCTTTCTCCCTCCAACCCCTCACTACCATTCTCAACCTCTGGAAACCATCCTTCTTCTGTGTGTCTAAGAGTTGAGTTGTTTTGGCATTTAGATTCCACAGACAAGTGAGAACATGTGATGTTTGTCTCTCTGTGCCTGTCTTATTTCACTTAAAATAATGATCTGCAGTCCCACCAATGTTGTTGCAAATGACAGAATCTCATTCTTTCTTATAGCTGAGTAGTACTCCGTTGTGCATTATGTACCACATTTTCTTTATCCATTTCTCTGCTGATGGACACATAGGTTGCTTCCAAATCTTGACTATTGTGAAGAGTGCTGTAACAAACAGGAATGCAGATATCTTCAATACACCAATTTCCTTTCTTTTAACTACATACCTAGCAGTGAGATTGCTGGATCATATGGAACCTCAATTTTTAGTTTTCTGAGGAACCTCCAAACTGTTCTCCATAGTGGTTGTGTTAATTTACATTCTCATCAACAGTTCCCTTTTCTCCACATCCTCAGCGTCATTATTACTGTCTATCTTTTGGATATAAGACATTTCAACTGGGGAGAGATGATAGCTCATTGTAGTTTTGATTTACATTTTTCTGATGAACAGTGATGTTGAGCACCTTTTCATATGCTTGTCTGCCATCTGTATTTCTTCTTTTGAGAAATGCTTACTTTGCCTATTTTTTTAATGGTTTATTAGATTTTTTTCCCCTATAGAATCGTTCAAGCTCCTTATATACTCTAGTTATTAAACCCTTGTCAGATGGATAGTTTACAAATGTTTTCTCCACTTCTTTTGGGCTTTCTCTTTACTTTGTTAATTGCATTTTTTTTCCTGTGCAGAAGCTTTTTAACTTGTGATCCCATTCGTCCATCTTTGCTTTGTTTGCCTATGCTTGTAAGGAATTGTTCAATAAATTTTTCTGTAGAAGGATGTCCTGGAGATTTTCCCAAATGTTTTCTTGCAGTAGTTTCATAGATTGAGGTCTGTACTACCGCACTACCACTGATGTTCTCTTAAGGCCCAGGTTCTCTCTCTTTCTGTCTCTCTCTCTCTCTTTTTTTTTTTTTTTTTTTGACAAAGCCTTGCTCTGTCATCCAGGCTGAAGTACAATGGCACAGTCTTGGCTCACTGCAACCTCTGCCTCCCAGGATCAAGCAATCCTCCCACCTCAGCCTCCCAAGTAGCTGAACCTACAAGCACATGGCACTACACCAGGCTAATTTTTTGTAGTTTTAGTATAGATGGGTTTTTTTTTTCCATGTTGTCCAGGCTTGTCTGGAACTCCTGGGCTCAAGTAATCTGCCTACCTCAGCCTCTTACAGTGCTAAAATTATGGCATGAGCCACAGTGCCCAGCCAGCCCAAGGTCTCATAAGTTTGCTTGTGGTGAATGTTACTTTCCCTGGAACTCACCTGTTAAGGAAGTGGGTTCCTCTCTGGCCTAGGTTAGGTCCAAAAATGCCATCTAAGAGTCAAGTCCTTGAACTAGGGACCTTGAGAGCCCAAATGGTGCTCTACACCTTATGGTCATGCTGGTACCTAAAGTGCAAGACAAAGTCCCCTTTAAATTTTCCTCTGCTTTTCTCAAACAGAAGAAGTTTTAAACCATATCCAAAAGAGCAGATAATGTGCTGTGTCTTACCTCAAGCTAGCATGTCTCACACATGACTCTGAATGTAGAACCTGAGTATCATTGCTTGTTATTCAGGGCCCAAGGGCTTTTCAGTTAGCAGGTGATGAATATTGTCAGGACTGGGTCCTTCCCTTCAAGGCAACAGGTTCCTTTCTGGCCCTGGGTGTGTCTAGAAATGTCATCTGGGAGCTAGAGTCTGGATTAGGGACTTTAAGACTTTTACTAGTGCCCTATCCTGCTATGTCTGAGATGATATCCTAGATTCAAGGTAAAATTTTCCCCACTCTTGCTTCTCCTCTCAAGTGCAAGGAAGAGGTCTCTTTTGGAGCCATAAGCTGTACAGCCTGGGTTTAGAAAAGAGGTGATGCCAGAACTCCTTTGACTGTCCTATCTTATGTCTCAATATGTCACATGACCCCCAGTCCACTCTCTCTGGGCCTGGTACAGCAGTAGGACTCACATAAGTGTTGCAATCCTTATGACCTAGACTGCCTTTCAAGTTTACTTGGAGACACAGAGCACTGTAGTCCTCTGTGGTGAGGTTTGCAGGCTCTCATGTTCTGACCACTGGACTTGGTGGTTCCCCTCTGACTAGGGCTGGTTTAAATGCTCCCTCTGTGGGTGGGTGTTAGCTGAGTTCTGTCTGGGTTTATTTTCTTCTCTGAGTTCAATGCCTCACTCTTGCTGTGTTCTCCTTGTCCAGTGCCTGGAAGTGCTCTCCACACCACACTGCTGCTGTGGAGTGAGGAGGGGTAGCATCTGCGATTCATGATTTTTTTTTTTAAACTCTTCAATGCCTCTTTCAGTTATATCAAGCTAAAAGCTGGTACTATGAGTGATCACCTGATTTTTCTTATAAAGATTTTTTTTTTCCGCATAGATATTTGTTAACTTGGTGTCCTTGTGGTATGTGGAGGAATATCGATGGAAGTTTCTATTCCACCCTCTTGCTCCATCTCTTGTGAAATATTCTTAAATGAATACAAAATTTAATGTCTTGAAAAAAAATGGAGAACCCAATACCAAGGTTATTTATTTATTTATTATTATTATTATTTGTTGTTGTTGTTGTTCTTATTGCATGGCTTGATATTTGCATGGTTGTTTCTGGAGGAGATAAGGATACCAAAGATTAATTTACTAGCTATAAAATCAGCTAGAATTTCCTAAGGAAAAAAGGAAAACATTTACTTGTTATTTTTCCAAATGAGAAGGCAGGTTAGCTGTCAAAGACCATTGTTCTGAACTTTAGCTTTCCTCTTATTTGATATTCTATAGGAATTGACAAAGTTTTAAAACCTCATATACTGGATAAGTAGAATACAAAAATGCCACCTGATAAGCACAGGGATTTTTTCCGACTGTGCTAAAATAAGTACAGATGCAAATATTACCCTTAATTTTTATTTTTTCTTTACCATATTGCATTATCACATATCTCCAAATATCAAGTAGTATTGACAGACTATATTATAAGCAATACTCTTTGAGTGCTCTAAGTACAGAGAATGAAAATGGAAAAGAAAAGAAAATTAGAATTTAAAGAAGATTGGAAGAAAATCAGTAATTTAATAAAAACTGATTATTTTTGTGTATTTCTAAAGTGTTTAAAATTGTTCCTCATATAGATTTTGTATATGTTTTATTAAATTTATGCTTATTTGGCCGTCGCCGCCGCCCCCCGTCCCGGCCCCCCCGGGTTCCCTCAGCCCAGCCCGGTCCAGCCCGGTTCCCGGGAGGATGAAGTTCGTGTACAAAGAAGAGCATCCGTTCGAGAAGCGCCGCTCTGAGGGCGAGAAAATCCGAAAGAAATACCCGGACCGGGTGCCGGTGATAGTAGAAAAGGCTCCCAAAGCTCGGATAGGAGACCTGGACAAAAAGAAATACCTGGTGACTTCTGATCTCACAGTTGGTCAGTTCTACTTCTTGATCCGGAAGCGAATTCATCTCCGAGCTGAGGATGCCTTGTTTTTCTTTGTCAACAATGTCATTCCACCCACCAGTGCCACAATGGGTCAGCTCTACCAGGAACACCATGAAGAAGACTTCTTTCTCTACATTGCCTACAGTGACGAAAGTGTCTACGGTCTGTGAAGCTGCTGTCCCTGAGCTGGAGGGGGGTCTCATTCTACAAAGAGAGAGGTGGCCCCCTTTTCTTGACCTCCTCCTCCTTCAAGCTCAAACACCACCTCCCTTATTCAGGACCAGCACTTCTTTCTCCAGCCTCTCTTAGGAGGGGTAATGGTAGAGTTGGCATCTTGTACCTCTCCTTTCTCCTTTCTTCCCCTTTCTCTGCCCGCCTTTCCCATCCTGCTTTAGACTTCTTGATTGTCAGTCTCTGTCACATCCAGTGATTGTTTTGGTTTCTGTTCCCTTTCTGACTGCCCAAGGGGCTCAGAACGCCAGCAATCCCTTCCTTTCACTACCTTCTTTTTTGGGGGTAGTTGGAAGGGACTGAAATTGTGGGGGGAAAGGTAGGAGGCACATCAATAAAGAGGAAACCACCAAGCTGAAAAAAAAAAAAATTTATGCTTATTTTATCTTTTTTATTGGATTGAGAACAATTTATCTTTCTTATTGTATAAAATTCTACACATATCTCAATTTAAATTTTATACCTTATTATTTTCCTCTATATACTCTCTTGAACTTTATAATAGTTTTCCAAATATTCCTCAATATGAACTGCAAGTAAAGATAAATTACCTCTCCCTCTCTATTTTTGACATAACAGATTGTCTTCTTTTGTCTAACTTTTCTCATCTATACCTCTAAACACATGTTTAATTGTAGTAAAGATAATGGCCTCCGTATCTTAATTTGAATTTAGTATCAGTATGATGCTGGCCTCATAAAATGAGTTAGGGAGGATTCCCTGTTTTTCTATTGATTGGAATAGTTTCAGAAGGAATGGTACCAGCTCCTCTTTGTACATCTGGTAGAATTCAACTGTGAATCCATCTGGTCCTGGACCTTTTTTGGTTGGTAGGCGATTAATTATTGCTCCAATTTCAGAACCTGTTGTTAGTCTATTCAGGGATTCAACTTCTTCCTGGTTTAGTCTTGGGAGGGTGTATGTGTCCAGGAATTTATCCATTTGTTGTAGATTTTCTAGTTTATTTGTGTAGAGGTGTTTATAGTTTTATCTGATGGTAGTTTATATTTCTGTGGGATCGGTGGTGATATCTCCTTTATCATTTGTTATTACGTCTATTTGATTCTTCTCTTTTTTCTTCTTTATTAGTCTTGCTAGTGGTCTATCACTTTTGTTGATCTCTTCATAAAACCAGCTCCTGAATTCATTGATTTCAAGGGTTTTTTGTGTCTCTATCTCCTTCAGTTCTGCTCTGATCTTAGTTATTTCTTGCCTTCTGATACCTTTTGAATGTGTTTGCTCTTGCTTGTCTAGTTCTTTTAATTGTGATGTTAGGGTGTCAATTTTAGATCTTTCCTGCTTTCTCTTGTGGGCATTTAGTGCTATAAATTTCCCTCTACACACTGCTTTAAATGTGTCCCAGAGATTCTGGTATGTTGTGTCTTCTTTCTCATTGGTTTCAAAGAACATCTTTATTTCTGTCTTCATTTCATTATGTGCCCAGTAGTCATTCAGGAGCAGGTTGTTCAGTTTCCATGTAGTTGAGCCATTTTGAGTGCTTTTATTAATCCTGAGTTCTAGTTTGATTTCACCGTGGTCTCAGAGACAGTTCGTTATAATTTCTGTTCTTTTACATTGGCTGAGGAGTGCTTTACTTCCAACTATGTGGTCAATGTTGGAATAAGTGTGATGTGGTGCTGAGAAGAATGTATATTCTGATGATTTGGGGTGGAGAGTTCTGTCGATGTCTATTAGGTCAACTTGGTGCAGAGCTGAGTTCAATTCCTGGATATCCTTGTCAACTTTCTGTCTCATTGATCTGTTTAATGTTGACAGTGGGGTGTTAAAGTCTCCCATTATTGTTGTGTGGGAGTCTAAGTCTCTTTGTAGGTCTCTAAGGACTTGCTTTATGAATTTGGGTGCTCCTGTGTTGGGTGCATATATATTTAGGATAGTTAGCTCTTCTTGTTGAATTGTTCCCTTTACCATTATGTAATGACCTTCTTTGTCTCTTTTGATCGTTGTTGGTTTAAAGTCTGTTTTATCAGAGACTAGGATTGCAACCCCTCCTTTTTTTTTTTTTTTTTCATTTGCTTGATAGATCTTCCTCCATCCCTTTATTTTGAGCCTATGTGTGTGTCTCCAGGTAAGATGGGTCTCCTGAATACAGCACAGTGATGGTCTTGACTCTATCCAACTTGCCAGTCTGTGTCCTTTAATTGTAGCATTTAGCCCATTTACATCTAAGGTTAATGTTTTTATGTGTGAGTTTGATCCTGTTATTTTGATGTTAGCTAGTTATTTTGCTCATTAGTTGATGCAGTTTCTTTCTAGCACTGTTGGTTTTTACAATTTGGCATGTTTTTGCAGTAGCTGGTACTGGTTGTTCCTTTTCATGTTTAGTGCTTCCTTCAGGAGCTCTTGTAAGGCAGGCCTGGTGGTGACAAAATCTCTCAGCATTTTTTTGTCTGTAAAGGATTTTATTTCTCCTCCATTTGTGAAGCTTAGTTTGGCTGGATATGAAATTCTGGGTTGAAAATTCTTTCCTTTAACAATGTTGAATATTCGCCCTCACTCTCTTCTGGCTTATAGAGTTTCTGCCAAGAGATCCACTGTTAGTCTGATGGGCTTTCTTTTGTGGGTAACCCAACCTTTCTCTCTGGCTGCCCTTAACATTTTTTCCTTCATTTCAACTTTGGTGAATCTGACAATTATGTGTCTTGGAGTTGCGGCAATCTCTGTATTTCCTGAATTTGAATGTTGGCCTGCCTCGCTAGGTTGGGGAAGTTCTACTGGATAATATCTTGAAGAATGTTTTCCAACTTGGTTCCATTCCCTCTGTCACTTTCAGGTACACCAATCAGATATAGATTTGGTCTTTTCACATGGTCCCATATTTCTTGGAGGCTTTGCTCATTTCTTTTTACTCTTTTTATTTCTCTAAACTTCTTTTCTCATGTCGTTTCATTCATTTGATCTTCAATCATTGATACCCTTTCTTCCACTAGATCCAATCAGCTACTGAAGCTTGTGCATGTGTCAGGTAGTTCTTGTGCCATGGTTCTCAGCTCCATCAGGTCATTTAAGGACTTCTCTACACTGGTTATTTTGGTTAGCCATTCATTTAATCTTTTTTCAAGGTTTTTAGGTTCTTTGCAATGGGTTTAAACATCCTCCTTTAGCTTGGAGAATTTTATTATTACCGATCGTCTGAAGCCTTCTTCTCTCAACTTGCAACTTGTCAAAGTCATTATCCATCCAGCTTTGTTCTGTTGCTGGTGAGAAGCTGCATTCCTTTGGAGGAGAAGAGGTACTCTGATTTTTAGAATTTTCAGCTTTTCTGCTCTGGTTTCTCCCCATCTTTGTGGTTTTATCTACCTTTGGTCTTTGACAATGGTGACATACAGATGGGATTTTGGTGTGGATGTGCTGTTTCTTAGTTTTCCTTCTAACAGTCAGGACCCTCACCTCCAGTCTGCAGCTCCCAGCATGAGCGACACAGAAGATGGGTGATTTCTGCTTTTCCAATGAGGTACCAGGTTCAACTCACTGGGGCTTGTCAGACGGTGGGTGCAACCCACAGAGAAGGGCAGGACATCACCTCACCCAGGAAGCACAAGGGGTCGGGGAATTCCCTTTCCTAGCAAAGGGAAACTGTGACAGACAGTACCTGGAAAATTGGAACACTCCCACCTTAATACTGTGCTTTTCCAATGGCCTTAGCAAATAGCACACTAGGAGATTATATCCCACATCTGCTTTGGAGGGTCCCACACCCACAGAGCCTTGCTCACTGCTAGCACAGCAGTCTGAGATCAAAATGCAAGGCAGCAGTGAGGTTGGGGGAGGAGTGTCTGCCATTGCTGAGGCTTGAGTAGGTAAACAAAGCAGCCAGGAAGCTTGAACTGGGTGGAGCGCACCGCAGCTCAAGGACGCCTGCTTGCCTCTGTAGACTCCACCTCTGGGGGAGGGAATAGCTGAACAAAAGACAGCAGAAACTTCTGCAGACTTAAATGTCCCTTTCTGACAGCTTTGAAGAGAGTAGTGGTTCTCTCAGAATGGAGTTTGAGATCTGAGAATGGACAGACTGCCTCCTCAAGTGGTTCCCTGAGCTCTGAGTAGCCTAACTGGGAGACACCTCCCAGTAGGGGCTGACTGGCTCCTCATATAGCCAGGTGCCCCTCTGAGATGAAGCTTCCAGAGGAAGGATCAGACAGCAACATCTGCTGTTCTGCAATATTTGCTGTTCTGCAGCCTCTACTGCTGATACCCAGGCAAACAGGCAAACTTCAATTTCAATTTTCTTAAATGTATTAAGACTTGTTTTGTGGCCTATCACATGGTTTAACTTGAAGAAAGTTCCATGCACTATTGAATAAAATGTACATCCTGCAATTGTTGGATGAAATGTTCTGTCTATCTATCTATCTATCTATCTATCTATCTATCTATCTATCTACCTATCTATCTATCTAGTCCATTTGTTCCAAGGTATAGTTTAAATCCATTGTTTCCTTGGTGATTATCTGTATTGATGACCTGTCTGGTGCTGTCAGTGGAGTACTAAAGTCCCCCATTATGATTGTGTTGCTGTCTCTCTCATTTCTTAGGTCTATTGGTAATTGTTTTATAAATTTAGGAGCTCCAGTGTTAAGTGCATATGTGTTTAAAATTGTGATATTTTCCTGTTGGTCAAGACCTTTTGCCATTATATAATGATCCTCTTTGTGCCTTTTAAATTCTCTTACTTTAAAATTTGCTTTGTCTGATATAAGAATAGCTACCCCTGCTTGCTTTTGGTGTCCAATTGCATGAAATGTCTTTTTCTAGCCCTTTACTTGAAGTTTATGTGAGTCCTTATGTGTTAGGCGAGTGTCCTGAAGGCAGGAGATAGTTGGTTGGAGAGTTCTTATCCATTCTGAGGTTCCATATCTTTTAATTGGAGCATTTAGGCCATTTACACTCAATGTTAGTTTTGAAATGTGAGGTACAATTGCATTCATCATGTTCTTTGTTGCCTGTGTACTTTGGTTATTTTTTTGGTGGTGTTGTTTTTGCTTTTAAACTTGTACTTTTGTTTTATAGGTTATGTGTGATTTATGCTTTAAAGATGTTCTGTTTGATGTGATTCCAGAATTTGTTTCAAGATTTAGAGCTCCTTTTAGCAGTTCTTGTACTGGCTTGGTAATGGTGAATTCTCAGCATTTGTTTGTCTGAAAATGGCTGAATCTTTCCTTCATATATGATGCTTAGTGTTGCTGGATACAAAATTCTTGGCTGATACTTGCTTTGTTTGAGGAAGCTAAAGATAGGGCCTCATCCATTCTGTCTTGTATGGTTTCCACTGAAAAATCTGTTGTTAACCTGATAGGTTTTCCTTTATAGGTTGCCTGGTGCTTCTGTCTCATAGCTCTTAAGATTCTTTCCTTCATCTTAACTTTAGATAACGTGATGGCAATGTGCATAGGTGAAAATCTTTTTGCAATGAATTTCCTGGGTGTTCTTTGTGCTTCTTGTATTTGCATGTCTAAATCTCTAGCAATGCCTGGGAAGTTTTCCACAGTTATTCCCCCAAACATGTTTTTCAAGCTTTTAGAATTGTCTTCCTCCTCAGGAACACTGATTATTCTTAAGTTTGGTTGTTTAACATAATCCCAGACTTCTTGGAGGCTTTGTTCTTTGTCTTTGTTAGATTGGGTTAATTCAAAGACCTTGTCTTTGAGCTCTGAATTTTTCTTCTACTTGTTCAGTGCTATTGCTGAGACTCTACAGAGGATTTCACATTTCTAAAAGTCTGTCGAAAGTTTCTGGAATTTTTTATCGTTTTTTTCTTTAAGCTGTTTATTTCATTGAATATTTCTCCTTCAATTCTTGCACCATGTTTTTGGATTTCCTTGCCTTGGGTTTCACTTTTCTCTGGTGCCTCCTTGATTAACTTCATAACTAATCTCCTGAATTCTTTTTCAGGTAAGTCAGGAATTTCTTATTGTTTTGGAGCCATTGCTGGGGAGCTAGTATGATTTTGGGGGGTTGTTGAAGTGTCTTGTTTTGTCATATTACCAGGGTTGGTTTTCTGATTCCTTCTCATTTGTGTGCGCTATGT
Source organism: Theropithecus gelada (assembly GCF_003255815.1). Classification (NCBI taxonomy): domain Eukaryota; kingdom Metazoa; phylum Chordata; class Mammalia; order Primates; family Cercopithecidae; genus Theropithecus; species Theropithecus gelada. The sequence continues at coordinate 72,407,920 of NC_037672.1, forward strand.
CATAGGGAAGGTCTAGGGCGGAAGGTTGTTGTTCAGATTTCTTTTTGTCCTATGGGGTGATCTCATGATGTAGTACTCTTCCCCTTTTCCTGTAGATGTGACTTCATGTGAGCCCAATTGCAATGATTGTTGTCTCTCTTCTGGTCTTCTGGGTCTAGCCACCCAGTGAGTCTACCTAGCTCTGGGCTGGTACCGGGGGTTGTCTGCACAGAATCCTGTGATGTGAACCATCTATGAGTCTCTCAGCTGTGGATACCAGCGCCTGTTCCATTGGAGGTGGCAGAAGGTGCAATGACCTCTTTGAGGGTCCTAGCTTTGGTGGTTTAATGATCTATTTTTGTGCGGCTTGGCCTCCTGCCAGGAGATGGCACTTTCCAGAACACATCAGCTGTAGTAGTGTGAAGAGATACCAACAGTGGATGGGACCCCAGAACTCCCAAGGTTAAATGTTCTTTGTTTTCTTCTACCAGGGTGGATAAGGAAGGCCCATCAGATGGCGGTGGTATAGGCCTGTGTGAGCTCAGAGTATCCTTGGGCGGGTCTTGCTGTGACTGCTGTTGGAGATGGGAGTGAGACTTCCAGGTCACTGGAGTTGTGTACCTAGTAAAGAGGTGACAATGTGCTAGCAGCCCTCGCTTGCTCTTGGTGCCTCCTTGGCCTTGGTGTCTGCTCTGGCTGCCCTGGAAGAGCCCTTCAGCCCACTGCTGTGCTGTGGGCACCCCTTTCTGGGGCTGGCAGAGGCTGAAGCCAGCGCCTTCTGCTTGCAGGGAGGTATGGAGGGAGAGGCACTAGCAGGAGCGGGGCTGCGGGTGATCGTGGGCCAGTGTAGGGTCTGAGTGGGCACGGGCTTGGTGGGCCCCACACTCAGCACAGCAGTTGGGTGCCTATGGGGCTTGATCAGGGGGAAAAGCTCTCTCTGGGCTGCTGGAGTGCCCGGGCTAGGTGCCACAAAGTCCCACAGTGAGTGCCATTGAGAGGTGAAGCTGGATGGTCTTCTAGGTCAGGTGGGGACCTGGAGAACTTTTCTGTCTAGCTAAAGGTTTGGAAACGCACCAATCAGCACTCTGTGCCTAGCTAAAGGTTTGGAAATGCACCAATCAGCACTCTGTGTCTAGCTAAAGGTTTGGAAATGCACCAATCAGCACTCTGTGTCTAGTTAATGAAGTGGGGGACTTGGAGAACTTTTGTGTCTAGCTAAAGGATTGTTAATGCACCAATCAGCACTCTGTGTCTAACTAAAGGTTTGTAAGTACATCAATCAGCTCTCTGTAAAACGGACCAGTCAACAGGATGTGGGTGGGGCCAGATAAGGGAATAAAAGCAGGCCACTCCAGCCAGCAGTGGCAACCTGCTTTGGTTCCCTTCCACACAGTGGAAGCTTTGCTCTTTTGCACTTCACAATAAATCTTGCTACTCCTCACTCTTTGGGTCCTCGCAGCCTTTAAGAGCTGTAACACTCAATGAAAGGTCTGTAGCTTCACTCCTGAAGCCAGTGAGACCATGACCCACTGTAAGGAACAAACAACTCCAGATGCACCACCTTTAAGAGCTGTAACACTCACCGTGAACATCTGCAGCTTCACTCCTGAAGTCAGTGAGACCATGAACCCACCAGAAGGAAGAAACTCCAGACACATCTGAACATCAGAAGGAACAAACTCTGGACACACCATCTTTAAGAACTGTAACACTCACCGCAAGGGTCTGTGGCTTCATTTTTGAAGTCAGTGAGACCAAGAACCTACCAATTCCAGACACACTAGGAGGAGTAGGGCTGCCTCTGCTGAGTCATGTAGCTTGTCAGGTAACTGGGGGAAAGCCAGCAGTCATGGGCCTCACTCAGCTCTCATGCAAAGTGAAGGGCCAGTCTAACTTCCACCATGTTCCCCTCAACAACCTGGAGTCTGTTTCCAGGTGGAGGATGAGACCCACTTGAAAACTTGCCTGAGACTTTCCACCTCCCAGCTGCCAAAGAAAAGCGCTTTAGTTTTGCCCCCGTCTGTGAAGTCTGCATGTTGGATTCATGCCGTCCTCCAGGTACTGGCCAGGAGGTTTCATGCCCCATTCAAATTGTTACAAAGTTCAGGTAGAGAATTCCTTCTGCCTGTGGTATTTACCCCCTACTTCTCTGGCGAACCTCCCAGTGGATCCCTGTGGTGCCAGGCAGGTATGGGCTGCTTGGGGGACCCAGCGAGCTCCCAGGGCCTTTCTGCTATTTCTCCTACCACTGTATTTCACTTGACTTAGCTCTCTAACTTGACTCAGCTCCAGATAAAGTCAAAAACTTCCCTGACAAGCAGACATTCAGATTCTCTAGTGGGGGTGTGTGTTGAGAAGAGAAGGGTCTCCCTTTACAATTTCTGCAGTTGGGACACCCACAGTATTTGGGGTGTCTCCTGGGTCCTGAAGAAACAGTCTGCTTTCATCATAAGATCTGTGGGTCCTCTCAGAATTACTGGTTTGCTCTTGCAGTCCATCTTGAGCTAAAATTCACAGTGCAAGCCTCTGTCTCCTGCTGTGTCTGGAACTGCAATCTAGTCCTGCTTCCCATCTGCCATGATGCCTCAGTCATCACAAATGATCTTTTAATAACATTATGACTAAGCATGCATACTCTGTAGTCAGATCGTATACATTTAAGTACTGCTGTGACATTAAGTTTCTGAGTGATACAGGGCAAGTTATATAAGCTTTCTATGCCTTGGCATTTTCATCTGAAAATGGGAAAAAATAATATTACCTACTTCAAAAGGTTGTTGTAAGAATTAATGTACATAAAATATGCAGAATAGCACATGGAATATTGTAAGTACACCATAAATGTGAAATTACAAAAAAAAAAAACTGAAAATGCAATGAGATAAAATTTATATTGAAGTAATGTGTATAAAATTAATCACAGGAAGAGAATCATTCACAACAATGTAAAATTTGAGAAGCCATTTAAGAATGTATCGTGTGGTAGGCTGTTTGCCATATGGTCCTCAAAATTCTCCCACTATGACCCTAGGCTTGGCCAGGTCACTTGTTTGATCTAATAGAACTCTACAGAAGTAAAATATGACTTCAAGGCATAATCCTTAAGAAAGCTTGCAGGTATTATCCTCACTTTTTTGAGACAATGCCAGGGTACAGCTAAATGGAGTTTCTTTTTCTTTTTCTTTCTTTCTTTTTTTTTTTTGAGATGGAGTCTCGCTCTGTCGCCCAGGCTGGAGTGCAGTGGCTGAATCTCAGCTCACTGCAAGCTCCATCTCCCAGGTTTATGCCATTCTCCTGGCTTAGCCTCCCAAGTAGCTGAGGCTACAGGTGCCCGCCACCACGCCAGGCTAGTTTTTTGTATTTTTTTAGTAGAGACGAGGTTAGGCAGGATGGTCTCCATCTTCTGACCTCTAGATGGAGTTTCTTTACATGAGAGTCTAAGAACATTGTTTCAAGAGAGTGAGGGCAAGAGTCGACATCCAAAACTTAAGTGAAGCCACCTTAGACAATCTGTCTAAGTGGACTGCGTTATGGTTCTCCAGAGAAAGAGAACCAAGAGGATGTGTGTGTGTGAGTGTGTGTGTGTGTATGTGTATGTATGCAGAGAGAGAGAGATGTAAATTTATTTTAAGGAAACACTTCCTACAATTGTGGAAGCTTGATAAGTCCAAAATCTGCAAGGTAGAACAGCAGGCTTGAGACTCAGGGAAGAGTTGCAATTTGCGTCCAAAAGCAGTCTGCTGACAGAATTTCTTCTTATTTAGGTGTGATGTCAATTACTGTCTATTAAGGCCTTCAACCAACTGGATGAGGCCCACCCACATTGTGAAGAATGATCCTGTAAAATATTATCTCATTCCCAAAACACCTAGACAGAAATATTTAGAATGATGTTTGACCAAATATCTGGGCACTATGATCCAGCCAAGTTGGTACAAAAATTAACCATCACATAGAGCCCCCAGGATGACTTTTGCTGCATGAGGTGTATACAGGGAAATCAGTAGAACTGTCCAACTGAACCCAGCACAAACTTCTCACCCCCAAAATTGGCAGCAAATAAAGTGATTGTTAGTTGAAGCTACTAAATCTGAAGGGATTCTTTTTGCAGCAATAAACAACTGATACACATAGGAAAAATAACTCAGAAATTAAAATGAAAAGAAAATATTTGACATGAATTTTTCAAAATGCTTTTTAAACATTGATAAAAATTATTATCATACATGGTATGAAACATTGTTGTTTTTCAAAGAAGTTTACTGGCTAACCTTGAAGTTGATGATAGTTTATCCAGTATTTCTCATTAATTCTAAGTGGTGAAAATTGCTGTCATTGAATTGGGTAAAATGAGTCATTTCCAAGAAAAGCTTCACCAATTTAAACTGTTTTCTTGTCACAGAGTTAGTCAGGTCTTTGCTTGTCAGTCTTCATGGGAGGATGAGTAGAATAACAGTGATCTTTTACACCTAGAAATGTATTGGAATCATAGGAAGTCTTCAGGCCTACTGTGTCCAGTGTTCATTACGATTTTTTCTTATTTTGAGTCTCTCCTTTGTCAAGTTGGGAATCATGCTGTTCAATATTTTCAAAGTTACTGGCTTTTCTCATTCTGTCCTAGATAGAAATTTAACCACTTGTAACAAGTAAAAATCTTGGACAAGCAAAAAACAAACAAACAAAAAAACAAAAACAAAAACAAAAACAAAAACTTTTATATTACAGTTAATACATTTGATATGAATTTTACAGTACAGAAAACCAAACAGAAATTTTTTTTAAATAGTTATCAATTATTTGGCTTCAAAGGAATGTGTGTGTGTGTGTATGTTTGTGTGTGTGTGTGTGTTTGTGATTGGGATTATAAAAAGGAAATAAATAGAGTATGATCAAATAGATTTGAGTGAAAACTATGGTAATCAAAAAAATTAACACACATGCTGTGTTACAAGTGTGAAGGCAAAAGATATATTACTATAAGTGAGAAGACTCAGAAAAGTTTCCATTTGAGGGCTCATGTTGAAATATTTGCATGAAGACTCATTTTATTTAGCTGAGAAGTTAATTATTTTAGCTATTCAAAATGGAGAAATCATTATATGAAGCACACACATTACTTCTCTTTTATCAAGATTGAACTTGTACTCCATAAACTGATGAATATTTGTAGTCAGATGTATGCAATCCAAGCTGATGTGAACTTAAAGACTTGTGTGGGGCCTCCACCGTTCTCCTTTATATCCTCTTTAATGTTATCACACAAATTGTGTCTCTGCGGGACTATGCCATACTTATTAGCTGTATGAAATTTATTTCCACATTTCCATAAGTTTGTTTATCAGCAAAAACAACAAATGGTGATGTTCTATCTCAATGCTTAGTTATTGCTAAATATGACATATTTAGGATACTATGCCAAAAAACATACTGTTTTTTTTTTTGCTACTTCAAAATATTTACACAAAGAAACAGCAGTAATTTTCTTCCTCAAGGATGGTGCATAATGAAGGTGTGCAACTCTAAAAAAGTTATTTCATGATCTAAATTACTGTCTTCTTTATGGCAAAGATCAATTAAACCACCCACTTTCATCATCATGAATCAGGAAAATAAATATATAAATAAATAAAAAAGACATTTTAATTTTTTAAAATTTCTTTTCATCATCATAATAAAAATAATTGTTTCATGCGTTTGAGGGACATTAAATGCTCATACTTATTCATAACAATCTCAAGATTACTAATTATTGTCAATCTTATTTTAGATATATCCTGACATACTTGGTTAGCGGGGGTAGGGGCAGAGATCATGAGAGTAAATGCAAAATTCAGGGCAAATAGTTGCTAGGGAACCAATAGAAGGTTACACCTTTGACAAAAGGTTAATCTGCTTCACAGTGTAGTGGGTGGAAAATGTTAAGTATAAACGACTTTACGTAATCTTTATTCCATTTAAGATCATATTACTGATTATATTATGCTTATTCACCTAGGATTTATTTACATTCAGCTTCTTCCTTAATGTCAAATTAGTGCTGTTAACGTTCCTTCAGGAAACTTCAGGTAAGAAACTAGAAAACTTCATGATAATCAATATAAAATGTATGTTTAAATTTATTTTCCATTTTCTTCTTAAAGAAATATCAATCATCGAAAGGTTGGTTTAGCTTTTGGTTTGTTTCATTGCTTACCCATGAAAGTGTTATTAGTTCTAATTTATAATTTGAGGGATTTTTCTCCCAGATTTTATACTTCAAAATAATTTTACAGATATTGAGGGAACTGTGTGGACAGAGCAGTAAGTTGAGAGTTTTGTCTAAGTGTGAACTCACAGTCCTCTTTAGGGGTTCTTCTCATGCCTCTTGTTCCTACCAGTGGAGAGTTGTTTGTTCCTTCATTAGATGACACATAAAGTAACAAATAAGAAACTTTATACTGACATATGGTGAAGACAAGGATAATGTACACAAGTGACCACTGTGGTCTTTAAGACAACACATGAGGGGGCGACCTATGGGCTGCGAGGAGGAGCCTTGCCTAACTTGCAGGCAGCGCAGGGCAGACGGCAGCAGGAGAGGTGTTCGTGGGCAGGATGAATGCAGGCTCAGATCCTGTGGTCATCGTCTCGGGGGCGCGGACCATCATAGGTTCCTTCAATGGTGCCTTAGCTACTGTTCCTGTCCAAGACTTGGGCTCCACTGTCATCAAAGAAGACTTGAAGAGGGCCACTGTGGTTCCTGAAGATGTGTGGAGGTCATCTTTGGACATGTTTTGGCAGCAGGCTGTGGGCAGAATCCTGTTAGACAAGCCAGTGTGGGTGCAGGAATTCCCTACTCTATTCCAGCATGGAGCTGCCAGATGATCTGTGGGTCAGGTCTAAAAGCTGTGTGCCTTGCAGCCCAGTCAATAGGGATAGGAGACTCCAGCATTGTGGTTGCAGGAGGCATGGAAAATATGAACAAGGCTCCTCACTTGGCTCACTTGAGAACAGGAGTAAAGATAGGTGAGATGCCACTGACTGACAGTATACTCTGTGATGGTCTTACAGATGCATTTCACAACTGTCATATGGGTATTACAGCTGAAAACGTAGCCAAAAAATGGCAAGTGATTAGAGAAGATCAGGATGAGGTTGCAGTTCTGTCCCAGAATAGGACAGAGAATACACAGAAAGCTGGCCATTTTGACAAAGAGATTGTACCAGTTTTGGTGTCATCTAGAAAAGGTCTTATTGAAGTTAAAACAGATGAGTTTCCTCGCCATGGGAGCAACATAGAAGCCATGTCCAAGCTTAAGCATTACTTTCTTACCGATGGAACGGGAACCGTCACCCCAGCCAATGCTTCAGGAATAAATGGTGGTGCTGCAGCTGTGGTTCTTATGAAGAAATCAGAAGCTGATAAACGTGGGCTTACACCTTTAGCACTGATAGTTTCCTGGTCCCAAGTGGGTGTGGAGCCTTCCCTTATGGGAATAGGACCAATTCCAGCCACAAAGCAAGCTATTACAAAAGCAGATTGGTCACTGGAGGATGTTGATATATTTGGAATCAATGAAGCCTTTGCAGCCCTCTCTGTTGTCATAGTTAAAGAACTTGGATTAAACCCAGAGAAGGTCAACATTGAAGGAGGGGCTATAGCCGTGGGCCACCCTCTTGGAGCATCTGACTGTCGAATTCTTGTGACCCTGTTACACACACTGGAGAGAACGGGAGGAAGTTGTGGCATTGTGGCCCTGTGCATTGGGGGTGGGATGGGAATAGCAATGTGTGTTCAGAGAGGATGAATTGCTTAAACTTTGAACAACCTCAATTTCTTTTTAAACTAATAAAGTACTAGGTTGTTATATGTGAAATCAGAGGACCAAAACACATGGAAATCATTTCCTACATCACAAAAACCCAAGTTTACAACTTGTTGTACTTTAATGTGTAATACTTAACTCAAGGTACAAGACAATTGCGTTTAACGTTGTTATACATACAAGAGACATCAGATCAATCAAAAAAAAAAAAGACAACACATGAATAACAGGATGTAAGATGTCATCCTCAGTGGGAATTTTATTTTCTTAATATTAATTAATAGATTTTTAAATATTTATTTTAAAATCTACTTTAAATATAAGTTTTATGCTATAATAAGTTTTGTGCTATAAATCAAGTTTTATGCAAAATTAATTTATTTATTAATAAAGGAAAATGATGGCTGGGCATGGTGGCTCAGGCCTGTAATTCCAGCACTTTGGGAGGTGGATCACCTGTGGTCAGAAGTTCAAGACCAGGTGAAACCCGTCTCTGCTACATATACAAAAATTAGCCAGGCGTGATGGTGGTCGCCTGTAATCCCAGCTACTCAGGAGGCTGAGGCAGGAGAATAGCTCGAACCCGGGAGGCGGAGGTTGCAGTGAGCCGAGATCGTGCCCTTGCACTCCAGCTTGGACAGCAGGAGTGAAACTTTGTCTCAAAAAAAAAGACATAAAGTTTTTCTGAATACCGCTGTAAAAGTAATAACCAAGTAATAACCAATTGTGTTAATATTAATGACATGCTTACTCCTTTTGGGTGCAACTGTTAACCAGTAGAAGGCATCTGAGTTATCAGTGGCGAATCCTTACACGTCTGCAGCAACTTCAATTCTTGCCTCCTCAGAAGAAAAAATTTGACTGAGGGGCATAAGGAAGAGAAGATGAGACTGACACGAGTTTCAGAGCAGGAGTGAAAGTTTATTTTAAAGGCTTTAGAACAGGAAAGAAAGGAAAATTCACTTAGAAGAGACTCAAGTGGGCACCTGAAGTGGCCCGTTTAACCTTGATCCTAGGACTTTATAGGCTCGCCTCTTTTCCATGATTCTTCCTTTAGGGTCGGCTGCCCACATGTACAGTGTCCTTCTTACCCTTAGGAAGTGAGCAGGCACAGTCTGTTTAGGAAGTTGTATATATGCTCATCTGAGACTTTCTTCCCTTTTTTGTAAAGTGTCCCTGGATGGTCACACGTCAACATTTTGCCTCTTAATGCACGTGCCCAGGAAGTCGCTCCTCTCTGGCATCTGCATTCACTTAATTCTTTAATATTAACAGCTGTGGATCATAGAGACATTGTCTCTCCCAGGCACTGGCTGCAAAATTCTCATTTTTAGAGAGGCAGTGTGATAATCATCGAACTGTCACCTCACATTCCTAATGCCTATCTAATTACCTGTAACACAATTAAGCAAAGTATATATTTTATTATCATTGTCTAAGACAAAAATATTTGAGTATGCTAACTTCTGAAATATGTTAGTTTTTTTCTCTGAACTCATGAGCATTCACAAATATTGTAATCATATTACACTTAGTTTATTTTTATTTTTAATTTTTATGTGTACATAGTATATATATATGTATATTTTATGACATATTTGTGATGTTTTGATACAGGGATAAAATGTATTTCTTTCAAAATTTTTCTGGCAAGGGCAGATTAGCTTTTCAGTGATTTTAAGATCAGAATAATTACAAACACAAATTCAGACCCACATTTTAGGCAAAATCTTTCTATTTAACAACCTCTTTAAGCCTTTTGTTGTCAATATAACTTCATTTAGTTTTCTATTAAATTTGAAAACACAAATCAGTCTAAAATTTAACCTGACTAGTGTGAGAAATTTTTTAATAGTGATCATATTTCTGGCTATTTATGTTGTATCAGCACATCACATGTATCACATGAATTTATGCATCTATTATGTAGTCCACAAAAATTAAAATTGAAAACACTAAAATTCATCAGTGGCATAACACCTTTGTGCACACTGCTTGTCATGTACATCCAGGTACCCTGTACTTCAACACGAGTATCAAATATCATACCTTTCATGAAGACTTTCCTATCCTCCACCCTACCCTTAATCCCCCCAAAAAGCTGTAAGTAATCTCTACGGATCTCTGAAAACACTATACCTATGTCATTTCATATGAAGGCCCTTGTTAATTTCTCTAGGGAAGAGAAGAGAAGGGATTACATGAAAAAGAGAATACATTTTAAACATCACTTTTACTCCAGGTAATATACTTGTGGCTTAATAAATACAATTGTATCTATTTAAATATATAGTTTTCTTATATGTTGTATTATTACATAATTTATGGTATTTATTGTATATTCATTTTTAATATATTAACAAATATGCCTATTTTATTTTATTACTTTATATTCTCAAACAAGTTGTTTTTAATTTTCATTTTATATATGAGAAAATTTGGTCTAATAAATGTTAAACAGCATAATGTTAAGCTAGGATTCTTTGGCCTAATTTATTCTAAAAGCTAAATTATGTTTATAATATCTTACTATAATGTATTACAGTGATTTTTGTCGCAGATATGTATGTATTTTTCTTATCTTCCACTGATAGACTATAAAAGTAATATGAGAAAGATCTCTTGGATTCCTCTTCTACCTAGTAGGTACTGCTGTGTGTGAATAATAGGTACCCAATAAACACATAGTGAAGCAGCTTAACGTCACTGGAGCAGTCTCCCCGTCTGAGGTATTACCCAGAGGTCTTTGTCTTAGGACCAGGAAAATTAAGGTGCATGGACATCAAGGGTGAGGTTGGAGTGAAAGTCTAGTAAGTGAAAGGGGAAATTTCTCCACAGCAGAGAGGGGGACCGAGAGGATTGCCATTTCTCAGTTGAATGCAAAGACTTTTCTAAACAAGCCAATGGGGTGGGGTGTTTTTTATTTGCAAAGGTGCGAATTTCTCACAACTCCACCCACTCCCTCTTGTGTGCATGCAGGCCCTGAGTTATTCCATATTATCCTGTTTCCTTACTGCGCATGTATCAGGAGATGGAATTTTCCATTGCAGACATGCCTGGTTCTGTGTAACTAATCTTATCTGTGCACATGCAGGCATGTCTTAGGCAAGCCTCCCTGTGTAAGTTCTCTTATCTGAAGAGGATAGGAACAAAAAAGAAAAGGAACATGCTGACTGAAGCCCACAGTGTGTATATGTATATGTCTTTTGCTGGTTACAAAAGACAAGGGTCTTTTATGGTTGACCTTGCCTCTTTATCTGTGCTTGAAGGTTGTGCAGCTTCAGGCTGCCCTTTTGGTAGAAAGAATTTTACCAAAGGACCTTGTTCTAACTATCTGCCTAACTGGTTTCTTGATTTCTCCTCTCTCAATAGTACTTGAATAAAATACCATATTTTAGTTATCTAAAACTGGGTCTGATTCCCAGCCAATAAATAAAATGAAGAAAATAACATCAGTGAATCATGACATCCTAGTGAATCATGACAATTATTTTAAAGTTTCTTGCCAAGTCACTATGAACCAGGATGACACCAGGAAGGCAAAAATTTTGTGCACACCATAACATCTTCTGCAGAGAGCCTAGAATGGAAATAAAGTCAAGGAATTTTATGATCACTCTGTTAAACTTTGAACAGTACTTTATAAAAGTAATTGTTTGAATGAAACAGTTGATGTTTTCATACGGATTATCTTTGGTAATGGGAGAGCTTAGAAGAGACGATTTTATGATATCACTAAGAATATTAGCATTTATAATTTCAGAAGGTTAACACAAAAAAGATCACTCTGCTTATTCACAGACACATGCATACAAACATAATATTTTCACAGAGATCACTTTACTTAAATTACTTGATCCTATATTATCCAATGTGTGTTACACAATTTTGTATTGTGTTATCTTGCTTTTGGAAGGGTGCTATTCATATAGATTCCTTAGTTGGTAAGGGGACATGATACATTTTGATGGGGCAATCTATCCCAGTGGTTAATACAATAGTCTGTGGGAGTTAGAGATCCTTAAGATTGCTACCATTAGTTCCCATCTTTTATTTATTCTTATTTTAGGGGTTCAAGTGCAGTTGTGCTGTCTGGGTACATTGTGTAGTGGTGAAATCTGAGCTTTTAGTGTACCCATCACCCAAGTAGTGTACACTGTATTTCCATTGTATGCAATAAGTAGTATTTTCTTATTTTACTGTAGGAACATGGCAAGTTATTCAATCTCTTTGGGCAGTGGTTTCTTTTTCTTTGATGTGGGAATAATTATAAAAGATCCATAATTGGATTTTTTTTAAAATAAGCAAGAAATGAAATTAACGTGTTAAAGAGTTTGCATAATGTCTGACATACAACGAGGACTTAATAAACGCTAGCAATCATTGAAGGGTGAGTCTAGGTGTCAAGTAGCTGTTTTTCATTCAGGCTACATAGCTTTTGAGCAGCACTTTTGGTAGATGTATGCTTGACTTAGTAATTCTCTTTAAATAGCTCCTATTCACTAGTAACATAACCTATAATCTCTTGCACATCTTTTATTTTATTCATTTATTTATAATATTTACTTGGTGATTAACATAAACTATTTTTGTAAACATGTTACTAAAGTAGTTATAAATATAGTATATATGTTATACATATTATTTATAAGTATTTGAATTTATACATATTTATAGTAATATATATTTATGAATATCATTTGACATGTTATATATTATAACTATTATTATAATGTCTAATTGTGACAAATGAAATTATATTAATGCATTAAAAATGTTAAAACTTACTGTATCAACAACTTTAAATTTCTGAATGAGTTTTGGTCCTAACTAAGGTTTCAATATCTAGACCTGAATGTAGAGTTGACATATACAGAAGCTTTATCTAATTTAATTGTAAAAATTTAACAATTATGAAACACACAAAAAAGGGTTGGAGGATTAAGTTCAAAAGGAGGATTAGACAGCAGGAATCATACTAAAACGTTAAAATTAAAGCAACAGGTTGAGAAGTAAGACACATTACCCATACATCTGTATATACCCTAAAATATGGAGCTACTGTGACTAGTATCACTTTATAGAGAGAAGCGTTTTAAGGGTATTAATGGTTTGCCTCAAAACTGAGAAATCCTTTTGTCTTTCCTTTTCTTTTTCCTTTAAAAGCAGAGAAAAACTTTTGCTTCACATCTCATCAAATCTTCTGCATCAAGCCACATCATGTTAAACAACCTTCTCCTGTTCTCCCTTCAGATAAGTCTCATAGGAACCACTCTTGGTGGAAATGTTTTGATTTGGCCAATGGAAGGTAGTCATTGGCTAAATGTTAAGATAATTATAGATGAGCTCATTAAAAAAGAGCATAATGTGACTGTCCTAGTTGCCTCGGGTGCACTTTTCATCACACCAACCTCTAACTCATCTCTGACATTTGAAATATATAAGGTGCCCTTTGGCAAAGAAAGAATAGAAGGAGTAATCAACGACATCGTTTTGACATGGCTGGAAAATAGACCATCTCCTTCAACCATTTGGAGATTCTATCAGAAGATGGCCAAAGCAATCAAGAACTTCCATATAGTGTCTCGGGAGATCTGTGATGGTGTTCTTAAAAACCAACAGCTGATGGAAAAGCTAAAGAAAAGCAAGTTTGAAGTCCTGGTGTCAGATCCAGTATTTCCTTGTGGCGATATAGTAGCTTTAAAACTTGGAATTCCATTTATGTACTCCTTGAGGTTTTCTCCAGCCTCAACAGTGGAAAAGCACTGTGGGAAGGTACCATACCCACCTTCCTATGTTCCTGCTGTTTTATCAGAACTCACCGACCAAATGTCTTTCACTGACAGAATAAGAAATTTCATCTCCTACCACCTACAGGACTACATGTTTGAAACTCTTTGGAAATCATGGGATTCATACTATAGTAAAGCTTTAGGTATGTAACAAATTTTGTTTCTATTACTTGAATTTGAAAAAACAGAACTTTGTGGATCCACTTCTTTATTTCTCTATGTCTACTCTTTTTTAATTCCAAGTATTGATATATTATGTATTACTATCACTTGATAGCACAAAAGAAGATAAAAGACATTGTACTCCAGAAGCACAGTGTGTTGTTTTCTAATTGCATGGACTTAAAGATATCAATTTAGTTCTTTTAAGGATAAAATATAGTGACAAATACTTTAGTCTGAAAGTCAGGCTGTATCTTATGTAGATATTATGCTCAAAATAGAAATTGCCTAGAAACTACCGGGATGTGTGGAGAAAGCCAGAAAATGTTAAACTTTCCACAAGCCTATTATTAATACAGATATTATTATGCATGTTTAAGAGCATACATGTATGTTGATAATCTCTGATCATCATTTAATAAATATTAAGGCTCATAAAGAAACAAAATACATTAAGGCTTTATCACCTTTAAGTGTAAGGTGTGAACTAAAACCATTGATCTGGATGATTTATCCATGCTAAGCTTATTTAACTTGCTTAAGTGTGATATGGTGTTTACCTGATAAATAAAAATGTAATCAATGGTACTAACATCAGAAAGCCTATATTGATCATGTTGATATGTTTATGAACATATTTGTCTAAAAACCAAACAGGCTTTGTCCATTTTTTTGCTTTTGAATTTTATCATTTATTCCTCATTAATTATAGATTTCTTACTCTTTACTAAGCACTCTTTTAGATAGGAAGACTAAAATAAAGTCCATCGGTTCAAGGATTTCACAAACAGATAAATCAGACATTAAAAGGAATATTTATTATGTGAATTACGTAAATATGGAAATATGTACCAATTACAAAATGTAGAGGAGTTAGGTATTATGTTGACAGACAGAGTGTGTTATTTTGAAAAACTTCAGAGTTCAGGTGATGCATAAGGATACTTTAAAATACTGAATGTGAGTTTTCCTACAAGGTAAGAACGGGGAAGGAAAAAGCATGCTCAAAGTTGAAGACAAAACAGCACAGGTGCGATGGATATTTCTGATAATTTAGTATTGCTGAAGGTTCAAGTGTAAGGTAGGGAGGCATGGGGGAAGATGCTAATGACGTTGAAACCACAAGAATGAGTGAATTAATTCAATGAATATTTCAAAGTCTCCAGTACATCATTCTAAAAACATCTTAATCTAATAAGCAATTGAGAACCATCTAAAGGGAAATATTATGACCTGATTTTCATTTTATATAAAACACTTGGACAGATGTGGCGGTAGAGTTGAGAGGTGTGAGACTAGACTAAGTTATCACTCTAGGAAAGATATGGTAAGAGCCTGCCCTACACAAGTGGCGAATAAATGGAGGAAAATAGTGCAGTATGAGACTACATAGCAACACAATTAGGAGAGCAGGAGCTTACAGACAACATCCACATAGCAGTCTGTAGCTTTGAAAAGTAATTCAGTCTCCTTGCATCTGAACCTCATTTATGTCAAGTCTGACAAGGCTACTAAAAGGACTAAATTAGTTTACATCTGAAAGGATTTAGAATAGGGTGGCCCAATCAGCCATGACAGTGAATATGGGAGAATAAAAATGGATACTGTATTGAATTTTGGACATGTTGTGTATGTGACACTTTGGGGAATATTTAGCAAAATCCAATAAGCAGCTGGATATAAGGGGTGAGATCTCAGAGGTAATCTCCTGGGTTAGAGATTGAAGTGTCATCTAAATAAAGATGACACATATATACTTTTATCTCTCTTATGGTAATCTAGTTTCCATGTTTTCTGCTATCTTATTACATGCAGGTCACCTGTTATTTTTCTGCTTTCATACATAACATATTTCTGAAATTGTCAACAATCAAAATATTTGAACTCAAGCAATGCATTTACATATTCTAAACATGATTTTCTTCCCAGGCAGGTAAAATTATTTCACAATACACAGTTGCAGCTGATACTTTGTATGTAGGGTTAAGTATTATATATTTAATGTTTACTTTGCTTTCTTGCTAAACCTTACAAATGCAGACCTAAACCCAATGATAATCAGATAGAGGAGGAATGTTTTCCAAATTTGATAAGTTATATTTCTCTAAGATTTTTTATCTTATTGATACATGATAGATGTACATATTTTGGGGGTACATGTGCTATTTTGATACATATAATATGTAAAGATCAAATGAGGATAATTGGGATATCTGTCACCTTAAATATCCATCTTTTCTTGATAACAGGAACATTCAAATTATCATCTAGCAATTTTGAAATGTACAACAGATTGCTAACTGTAGTCACCCTACTGGTTTATCAAAGGCTGGGCTCAACTGTCTATTTGTACCCATTAATCAACCTCTCTTCATCCTCCCTCTCCTTACTCTTCCTAGCTGTTATTAAGTTCTGAGGCTGTAGCTTCTCATTAGTAACATTGGCACATTAATTTATGTGCATTCATTTATTGATAACAAAGTAATAATGCACAGACTGCAGAGACTGTAATGGTTGCTAAGCAGAGCTTGTAAGGCCTAGAAATGGTTACTAGCTAATGAATGAACATCCTAAATGCTATTGAAAATAATTTAAAGATGACAAAGTGTACTAGGTAAAACAGTGGGTTACATGAATGTTGGCAAAAGAAGAAAGTGAGATTTCTGTGTAGTGATGCTTACTGACACGTTAGCTTCTTTTCTACAGACCTCTGTTCTAAAAAAACTGTAAAGTTGACCTATATCAATCAAAATAAATATGCATAGGTTGGTATGTGAATGAAGACATGAGATACTACAGCCATGTGAATGATTATTATCAAAAGCTGGTAAGCCAGTTATAATTAACACCGATAGCAAAAGTCATAAACTCCTCTGGGTGTGTTAAGTAATTGGCCTAAAATTCAAAAACAGATCTTTATCTCTTGAGAAGTAAAAGAAAAACTAGTTATTCTCTTATTCAGAGAATACAAACTTTGCTACGATGATTATAGATGAACCTTCAAGTGTCCTATAGAGATAAAAATGAATGGGAAACATCTTATGGCTGAAACTAGATCTTAAAAGAGAGAGGAGGAAAAAATTGAAGTTTTATGAAGCAATGAAACTGTCAAGATGGCAAAATATCCTTCATATCCTCATATGTGTGGTAAACTAAAAGGGACATCGGAGTAAGTGCAGCATCTCAGTTCAGGTAAGAGCAGAATGTACATAGACGGTCTCTTGGTCACAATTTATGTTTATATTTTCAATCCTACCGCTTCAGTTTTGTCAACTCCTCATCATCAACCTTGGAATTCTAATTCTCATGATTACTAATCTCTTTATTTGTGAAGTTATCTGACAGTTTACTTTACCTAGGCTGGCAGTCTCAGAATCACATGTTCCATTTTATTTTGCCTGTAGGTCAATACTGGTAATAAAAGCACACTATTCTTTCAGTCTTAATACATGAGGCTAATCTTTCTTAACAATGTGTTCAGAGGAACATAATGCAGATTTCTAAAGATGTTCTTATCCTCTGATTTTGATATATCATGTTTCTGATCAAATTACCCTCTTTTGACTTAGAATGACTACTTAAGTTTGTCTTTATTAAAACACAATATTCTTACTGATGCCAGGAACATGAACAGTCATATTTAAAAGACCAGGTAAGAAGTAGAGTATTGACATGATAGAGTAACTTATTTCTGTGCAAGACTTTGTGGATGTAGAGTGAGAAAGGAGAATGATAAATGGAACTGACTTGTAAAAATAACTCCTTTCCAATTTGTAATTTGAATTGGTGTTCCACATTTACTTAAAATTCTTTAATCAAATCATTGTAACAAATTTATATCCACTCAGACCTCGAACAGTCTCACCTGAGTAAATAAATAGAACAAGTCCCTAAGTTTACTTCTCTGCAGTGGAATGCAACAAGAAGCTCAGAGTGAGTCCTTAATCTCTGATAATTGGTAGAAATTGGATATTTATAATGTAAAATTACTCAGTTTATTTCAGATCATGGGAATTTAGCTCAAACTGATGGATATCATAATAGTGATAGCAGTATATATTAATATCTTTCTATGCACTAGCCACCGTGATAAGCGATTTACATATATTTTCTCTCAATCCTTGAACTACTGCAGTTCATTGCAAGAAAAAAGTTGTAACACAGAAAAGAATATTGAGACTTGGAAATATCAAACATGTTAAATTATGAGAAAATAGTATTCAAATGAAAATCTTTCTCATATCAAAGCTTCGATGTCATATTTCCTAGTTCTAGAAATTTTTTTTCTTCTTTTTAAATTTCAGGTGCAAATCTATGAACTGTTCAGAATATTTTAGGTTAATTTTTTCTTGGACACTTTTCTTCTTTTCAAGGTGTTTAGCTTTTAAAATGTGCTATTCTATTTCTTGCCTATTTTTGATTTGTCGAATGAACACAATTGGGCCATTGTATCACTAGGTAACTTACTATTTATTAAGGGGTAGGTCATCATGTGATTCTGTTGTCTGGGGAGGGTTGTCTAGGGATATATTTTTGGCGTTAAGAGAGCTTTATAAGCCACTTCTAACTGAAAGGAGGTAACGGGTTCCACAGTTTCTAATGTATATATTAAAATTTTTTTGAATTTTTATGCATTTTAAAAAATGGAACCAGGTAAATTTCATTTTCACTTTTATTTAAAAAGAAAAAAAAAACACCAAAACTGGGGCACATTTAAGGGGAGAAAAACGTAACTTTTTTTGTCACTAAAAATACTTATAATCTATAAGCATTACATATTGTTACCAACAGCACTTTACCCTTGGACCACTGTAAAAGCAAGATTTTTTGTGAAAACTCTCTCTATATTAGAGGTGTATAACATGTAAAAATACATAACATTATATATGAATAATTAGGTGAATAATCTCTAAGATGAATGTCATCTATAATAACAGATTTTTTGCGAGTCTATTAAATAAGAAATCTAGATTTTCAAAAAGAATGATCATAGTATCTAGATCTGCATGAATTCCGGACTCCCTGAGCATGAGTAATTAATATAAAATAAAGTGCTAGAAATGAAACATGAAATGTGTATACTTCCAGGATTCTTGATTTTCAGCAGTAATTTTAAAGAAGAAAAAATGCACTGGAATCTTTTCCTGTAGAATAATACATTTCTACTTAAGTCTTCCTTTTTTTTCTTTTTCTCTTTTTTACTAATTATTCCTTTGCTTTCTTCTCTCCTTCCTTTTTTCCGTTATTCTTCTTCTGTTTTAATTTACATTAATCTTGATTGCTTAGAATCTTTGAAAAATGCTCTAGTATCATTCCCTTTTCTTCAATGACCCATAAGCTGAATGATAGCCACAGGTATTACATTGGAGATGTAATTGACGTTGGGACATTGGAAATTCTTGGAGATAGTGATCACTCTATCTTTTTTGCTCCCACTAATGAAAGGGTATTAGAAGAAAAGGAAATATGGAAGTTATAATTTGTGTGGATATAATCTTGAGTTTTATATGCCTATATTTCTTAAAATAAGTAATTTGTAAACTTTGGTACTCTTTGCATTGTTAATAACCTGTCACTTGTGGGTCTGCCGAAAGACTGAGAGGGACTGCCTTGTGGGGAAACTTTCAGTGTTTGAGAAATTCTGCACCAAACCCTAGATTCTCCAGTCTGTCACTGTAGTAGGAGAGAAAGAGTAGAGAAGGGTCAAGTTAATGAGATCTGATTTATTTGATCATTTAAAAAATAAGATTCTCTCCCTAAAACATCATGGGTAGCTATCACTTATGGAGCCCAGGTGCTCTTCTGAATAATTTACCTGCATTGTGTCACACCATATCCAAAACTATAGGAAATAGGTGCCATTGTTCTCATCATTTGGTAAATGAGGAGGCTAAGTAACTTGCCTAGTTATAATTCAGAAAGTGGTGAATCATTTGATATTAGACTCCACTCTGAGGAAAAAAGCAAAGTGCTAGAATATACGCAGTTTCTGTTTAGCAAAACAAAGCAAAACTAAAAGTACATCTAAATTTAAGCTTTTAGAGAATTAGGTTAATAAAAATCAAGAAACTCAAATAAAACGGAATCACTCATACCCAAAAGAGTATGAAAACTGGTTTCCTGGCTTTTCTGGCCTTGGGTTGACAATGAAAAAAGAGCCAGCAGAGTTGAATCCTAGCCATCAGGTGCAATGTTCTGGAAGCACTTAGGAAGAGAAGACTTTCAGGCAAGGGCACGCCTTTAGTGGAAAAATATTTTCATACCAGAATGTTGTTTTGTGGATTATCAATTCAGGCTAATGGCATTATATACATTTTACTAAATAAAATGTTGTTTTATTTAGTAAATAATAGAATAATCAATTCAAATTAAAAGCATTATATACATTTTATTGTTCTTCACTAAATTAGATAAATATTTTATCACCCTGCAGATATTACTTAAAAGTGGAAGTTGACTAAAATCATCATTTTCCCCTTGCTCTCGGTAATTTAGGGATATCTATAGGTATTGAGATTTTGAAGCATATTTTGATAAGCTTTTATGTACTATCGTAGCTACATTTGTGAGTAATCCCTAATTAATTATTATATTTTCCTTACATGTAACTCAACTTTTGAACAAATCTAAGTATTTTATAGATAGACTTTCATGTTTTCTATAGTGTTGTGTTTTCTTTACTTTTTATTGAAAGTTTGACAGCAACAGATTTCTTTATGAAGATTTTTAATCCCCTTTTCCTGGGCTTATTTTGAAGATCATTAAGATTATTTACACTCTTCTCTGGCTGCCTGGTTTCAAAATCTAATTAATTTTTAAGGTACTGCCACTATATTCAAATTGAGGCTTACTCTTGAAAGGACATAAATGCAAAAATTCTAAAACCATCACTTCTCTCTCTTGTCTTTCCTGTTCTCTGCCCTCCTGGTTCTTTTGTTATTCAAGGGCCTGAAATTACATGATTTAAGGGCAACTGAGTATAAATTTAAAATACATCACTTATTTTCTAATCTTAATTTTTGATTATTATCCTTTTAATCACTTTATTTGTTCATATTTCTCGTTTTAATGGTGGCCTCTAATGATTTCAAGACAGAATTCTTACGTAATTGCTACTATTCAGTTTGGAATTCACTAAGAATTGCAACACTATATCCATATCTGATATTGTTATATCCAAGTCTAGCCAGTCATTCTGCAGCTGGCCCATGGATTTCCTAATCAATCTTTAGACAAATTTATTAAACCTTTAACATTACTAAACCCTTGCTCTGTACCAAGAAGAAGGAACAGTAGCTTTACAGATACTATTGTTAATCCACAAAGTAATACAACAAATTAATGTCATTACCTCTCATTTTTCTTTGAGAAAACTTAGAATGGGAGGGTCTCGATAATTCCCTGAGGTCAGAATTCTTATAAAAGGACAATATTTGAATCTGAGTCTATTGAACTCCAGTATCTACCTAACTTCTCTGAATAACAAAGTCTGTGCTTCTTTGGAGTACCAGGCCATATCTTCTTCATTTGTGTCATATGGAAGAAACTGAAAAATTCCCTGTAACAAAGGCATAGGAGACAATGATCAATTGGCTTTATGGAGAAGAAAGCTATTCTATATCAAATGCATAGTATTTTGCTCTGTAATCCATATAATCTAAAACACCTTGAAATCTTTGAGCAAACTTCCTCTGAGAGAAAGTTGTTTAATCAATTTTGCGAAAAATGTATTATATTAAAGATGTATTTTATAAATCATAGTTATTATCCCAGAATATACAGATTGTAGGTTTATAACACCCCTGCCTCCTTTTCTTTAACCAAATTTTATTTCTGTTATTGAAATAATTATGTTAGTGCATATAGGAATTTGAATTATATTCTATTTCAATCTGAAGATCAGTTGACCTATAACTGAGTGTAACCATCGCATTAAGTATTATTTTATTTAGAAATTGACCTAGATGTACTTTGAAGTTTTTTTGTTTATTTTGTTTTTTTACATCTTGAAGGACCTACAGCAGGATGGTTTCCATAATGGATTTCACCATGCCTAAGAAGTTTGTCCAGATGCTGGTTTTTAACTTGACTCTGACTGAAATTGCTCTAAGTGGGAATGTGTTAATTTGGCCTACAGATGGTAGCCATTGGTTAAATATTAAGATTATTCTAGAAGAGTTGATTCAAAGAAATCACAATGTGACTGTACTGGCTTCATCAGCAACTCTATTCATCAACTCCAATCCTGATTCTCCTGTGAATTTTGAAGTGATACCTGTTTCCTACAAGAAGAGCAATGTAGATTCCTTAATTGAGCATATGATAATGCTGTGGATTGACCATAGACCAACTCCTCTCACAATATGGGCTTTCTACAAAGAACTAGGAAACCTTCTAGACACTTTCTTTCAAATTAATATGCAAATCTGTGATGGTGTACTGAACAACCCCAAGTTAATGGAAAGACTTCAGAAAGGTGGTTTTGAAGTGTTAGTAGCAGACCCAGTAACAATCTGTGGTGATCTCATTGCTCTGAAATTAGGAATCCCATTTGTGTACACATTGAGGTTCTCTCCAGCATCAACAGTGGAGAGACACTGTGGGAAAATCCCAGCACCGGTCTCCTATGTACCGGCAGCCTTGTCAGAGCTCACTGACCAGATGACTTTTGGTGAAAGGATTAAAAATATGATATCTTATTCTCTGCAAGACTATATATTTCAGTCCTACTGGGGAGAATGGAATTCATACTATAGCAAAATTTTAGGTAAGTTTAAAATTTTCTCTTTTTAATGACTCCACATCCCTTATTTGTGCTTATTGTTGTACGGCAAAAGATTTCCATTCCACTGCATATGCTGAGCTGAAGATAATGGACTTCAAATATCTCTGTACAAACAACTCCCTGATTATTCTCTTTGAACAAATCCTTAAAAATGAAATGGTGGATTTAATATGTATGCTATTGTCTCTTAATGCAAACAACTTTGTGTCTATTTAGGTAATAGCTTTTCAATGTATAAATCAATTTCAAAATATAAATGAAAGTGCCTGTATTAGGATACATTATAACACTACTCAAAAATACCCTGGCAAATATTTTCGAGGTGATACATGACTTACTGTCCCTCCTTTGTCCTTCATTGTTTTCTTTGTCTGCAGAAAGCTTTGAAAAGCATAGAATCAGGCAATAGAAAACCAGAGTTTACACTCTACTCTAGTTCTCACTGTCTGTCTTTACACTTCTCTGGGTACTTGGGCACCATGTCTCAAATTGACTTCTGTCTATCCTGTGGCCAGCCTCACATTTCCTTTCATGAAGCATTCCTTATGAGAATCAAGCACAATAATATTAACCATCAAGGCCAGTCCTGATTGGTTGTTTATATTACTTATTTTTCCTGACTTTTATGAGCCTCCCTATTTTTATTTCCTCCTCTCTTGAATGGTTTTGCCTCCAGATCTCTTAGTACTTGGGACCCTAATTAATAGCACGAAGTAAAAGATGATGCTACCACTGGTACTTTCTTGCAGAGGTAATGTGAAAGACTTTTTACATACCTTTTGACTTTCCTTTCTTTCTCCCTCACTCCCCTTGGTCCTTCCATTTTTCCTTCTTTCCTTCCTTCGTTCCTTTCTTCGTTCCTTCCTTGCTTCCTTCCTGCCTTCTTGCCTGCCTGCCTTCCATTTTTACTTTTCTTAGTTCATTCTCTCTTGTTTTCTTTGTGTAAAAAAAAGTATTTGTTGAATGCCAACCTAGTTCCTACAACTTGGCTAAGTGGTAGGAATACAACAATAAGCAAAGCAGATCAAATTATCTACTCTATCTCATGGAACTTCCATTCTAATGAGAGGAGGCAACCAATAAATAAAATAAATATATAAAATATGTGGATGTTAACCTGTGATATATGCTATGTAATAAAGTAAGAAGAACAGATAGTTCTTAGAGTGAGGTTGCATATTTAAATAGAGCAGGCAGAGAAAGTATCAAATGAAAGAACGACATCAGGCCAAAGACCTGAGGGAAGTGAAAGTGAGAATTCATAAGATCCCTGGAGGAAAAGCCTTTTAGGAGTAGTTAAGAACAAGTATAAAGACCTGTGGCAAGCCATACACACAAGAATGCTCATCAACTCACTTGATCTTACTCTCATCTTTCACAAGTGGTATTTGTGTGTCTCTTTTTTCTCCTCTTGATATTGCAAAACTCTTGCAATAATTTTTTATCAAAAACTTTTCAACTTCTTCATAGAATTTGTCTGGAGGAAAGATATTAAATATACCACATAAAAAACATATGCAAGGTAAATAAAATTTGACTTTATTTTTGAAGATGAGGTAATTAAAATTTTATAATTCTGTGTTTTTAAAGTTCCTTTAAGGCATAATCTAACCAGATTTCCTTTTTTTTTCTGGCTTTCAAATTTTGTATGCCTTCAAGCCACATTTTTCTTTTAATTTAGGTATATGATTCACATGAGTATGTTTCAAGACATTTGAAATGTGTTCTATGATAATTGTCACTAGCCAGGTACGTATTGGATAGTGATTATTATAGTTACTGAATGAGTTAACAATCTATACACCTTAAATAAGAGACATACAAAAAGTAAGAAGGTGAAGGATCCTGAAAAATGCGTGTGGCTCCAGGTTCCGATTCCACTTGCTAACTGTGATCTCAGACAAGTAGCTGAAACTTTTGAGTCACAATGCTTTCTCTTCTTTAAAATAGGGTTAAAAATTTCAGTATACTCGTTAGGAGGATCATATGGCATCATGTGTGACTATTCCATATCAATTATAAAGAATTATACTTATATTAAATATTATTTACACCAAACTACTTAGGAAGCCTGCAATTATAAAACCCTAGTTACATGACCATAGGGCTCTGTAAATGGAAAGCGGCCAAAAAAATCTGCAAAAAATAAATGGTTTCTGGTATGTACTAAACCTTCCTTCTCAAAGGAAGCCATAAACAATTAGATAAATGTGAAAAAGACTTTGTAAAACAGCAAGTTCCCAACTTCTCACCTTTACAGAATAATAATCTAGGTTCAGAAATTCTATCATTTCAGAAATTAAATATCCTATTTACTGAAATCCTTCATGCTTCTTATGTTACTAAACATATCTGAACAACAAATAACTGCCTTGAATATTTTATTTCAAATTAAGGTATACTGTGAAGAACTGGTAAAACCACATTTTGTGTTTTGTTTGCCATCACATTCTCAAAGCATTAAGAACACCTGCTAACTGTAAACTGATATTGAAAGAGGGCAGATACACAATTTTACATAATTCTGTTTGACCACTGGAAAGCTATCAACATGTCAAATTTTTGTGGCGTTTCCATTACAGTAGTTGTTCTTCAGTTCTGTGTAGGAAAAACAGACTAGAGAAATGACATGTTAAATTGCGACAAAGAAAAACTCCAAATGTCTTGAAGGACGTCGGAATAAGTACAATGATACATTTGATTGCACCAGTTAAGACACTTGTTTTCTATATCAGTGAGGAAGTCTTAACTGTGACAGATGAAATGAGTAAAACAATTAACATTTTAAAAATACCTTTAATAGCTAAGGGAACAGGGATATCAGGAATTATGAAAATCATTGCTACTCATATCCAGAAGCAAATCTATTAATAAATTTTGGGCAGGCCAAGTGTTCCGCATGGCACTAGCAAATTTAACTGAACCTTATTTCTCTCTCCCTCTCTTTTTGTTTTTAAATTTTTTTTTTTTTTTTTGAGATGGACTCTCACTCTGTTGCCCAGGCTGGAGGGCAGCGGCGGATATTGGCTCACTGCAACCTCCGCTTCCCAGGTTCAAGTGATTTTCCTGCCTCAGCCTCCAATGTAGTTGGGATTACAGGCATGCCACCAGGACAAGCTAATTTTTGTATTTTTAGGAGAGACGAGGTTTCACTGTGTTGGCCAGGCTAGTCTCAAATTCCTGACCTCAAGTGATCCACCCGCTTTGGCCTCACAAATTGCTGGGATTGCATGCTTGAGCCAACGTGCCCAGCCTTTGAACCTTATTTCTTCCTCAACTTCTAAGAGATCTGCTGCACAGCACATAGATAGTTCTCACTGTACAATTTGAGACTAGCCTTTGCTGCAGCAATAGAAAGGTTAAGTCCTTGAACACTGTAGTGAAAATGGTTAGACAGGTAAGGCAACTGGAAACTGGATGACTCCATTTTGCATGGGTCTTTTGGGTTTCCAGTCTGTCTCCATCCATCCCAGCGCACTGTAGATCGGGAGAGCAGAAAGCCCAGTAATAAGCTATATGACACTTGGCTGGTATAATTTAGTTTTCACTGTCAGTACCATGTTGGGCCCTCTTGCTCTGCTGATATATCTTATTTATTCGTTTTTATTTTTTGACTTTTCATATTTAATTTAAATCTGAACTTTAATCCTTACTCCTCTTTTAAAATTTATTTTTATTTTTAAACTTTTTTGTGGGTACATAGTAGTATATATTTAGGGGGTACACGCGATGTTTTGGTATAGGCCTGCAATGTAAAATAAGCACATCCTGAAGTCTGGAGTATCCATCCCCTCAAGCATTTCCTGCTGATAAATTTCAGATGGATTCTTAGATCTAATGTTACCTTACCCCAGCCCATGAAGAAAACAAATCTAACAGTTAATGAGACACTCCCGCACAATATAAGCACAATATAAGATAAAAATGAGGGTAATGGGCCTTTTGTCTCATTCTAGATGTCAATGGAAAATCATTCATTGTTTACCATTAAGTGCGATGTTTGCTCTAGGCTAATTTAGATACCTCTTATTACATTGAGGAATCTCCCTTTTTCTTTTTACTTCAAATATCATCGTGAAAGCATGATGAATTTTATCAAATGTTTTTCTGTGTCTGTTGAAATTATTATATTTTTCTTCTCTTTGTTCTGCCAATATGGTAAAATATATAAAGTGATTATCAGTTGTTAAATCAACTTTTTATTTTTGGAATGAACCCCAATTAACTTAAGAAAAAAATAGCCTCTTAACCTTCCCCCTCTAACCAACTTGTCTGGAACTGAACTAGATTAATCATAGTAATGTATTATTTGTATTTCATCTATAGTTTCTTTTCTGGGCACAGTGTTTTATTTATTGGTTCTCTTCATTTCCTATCCCAACTCTAATTCTCATACCCTGCTTCCCACTCTTTCTCTGGAAAACTTGGAGCTTTCTGTTAATCTTTCCTCACAGAAGGCTTCCAGTTCCTTCTTATATGTAGCTTTCCTGCGATCAGTGTTGTGGGTTGTTGTCGTTGTTTTGTTTTGTTTGTTTTTTGAGATGGAGTCTCTCTCTGTCGCCCAAGCTGTAGCGCAGTGGAGAGATCTCGGCTCACTGCAAGCGCCGGTTCCCGGGTTCACGCCATTCTCCTGCCTCAGCCTCCCCAGTAGCTGGGACTACAGGCATTAGCCACCACGCACGGCTAATTTTTTGTATTTTTAGTAGAGACGGGGTTTCACCGTGTTAGGCAGGATGGTCTAGATCTCCTGAACTCGTGATTCGCCCGCCTCCGCCTCCCAAAGTGCTGAGATTACAGGCGTGAGCCACTGCACACGGCCAGGTTTTTAAAATTTTGTGTAATCTTTCTGTAAAACATTAATCCTAAACTTTATAGCTCATTGAAGTTTCACGAAATAACCCCACCCTTGCAACCAGCACTCAAATTAATTACACAAAACATGAATGCAATCCCTAACTCCTCCTCCTTCTGCTTATCAGTCCCTACAACTCCTATCTAAGGGTAAACACTTTCTTGGCTTCTAATACCATATATCAATTTTCCTGGAGTTTAAACGTTATATAGATGAATCACACATTATGTACTCCTTTGTATTTTTTCTTATTTTGATTAATATTATGTTTTTGAAATTCATATAAGTTGTTGCATGTAGATATGTTGTGTTCATTCTTATAGCTATATGGAGTCTATATTGAATTAATATATTGCATTTTATTTATCCATTCTACTGCTGATTGACATTTAGGCTATTTTGGTTTTGCCACTTTATGATGAACACTGCTTTGAACATTCTTGTACCTAATATTGGTGAATACATGTATGCTATACTGTTGGATATATTCGTGAGAGTGGAATTGGCAGGTCATAGATACCATTAAAATTTAGTTTCCCAAACGGTTATACACACTAGTAAACCTACTAGCCATATACTAGGGTTCCAGCTGTTCTCCATTGTCATCACACTTGATATTGTTCCTTTTGTTATTTATTTTCATTGTAACCATTTTGTTGATCTGTATTGTTTTTATTAAGGTATAGTTTTTATGTGATAAAAAGTACATAAAGTGTACAGTGTGATTTGTTTCATCAAATATGTTATGTGTGAACTAACATATCAATCATTCTCTGGGATTCCTTTCTAACAAGGCCACTACCCAGACCTTTTCAGATACTTAGGCTGAGTAACTCCCACCTCTTAGTTCTAATTCTTCATTCTTACTCTCTTTTAGTTTTCTTTGGTGAACTTTTTACTACATTCTCTTATCATTTTGACTTTAACATCAAGATTAAATTGTCACCCATGTCCGGTTTGTAAGCCATCAAGAATCTCTAGTGCATAACGTATTCCTTGATTAAAAATAAAAAGTTGTCTTAAATATAGTTACTTTTTTTTTTTTTGACCAAGTCTTACACTGTTGCTCGGGCTGGAGTGCAATGTTGCGATCTTGGCTCACTGCAATCCCTGCCTCCCGGGTTCAAATGATTTTCCTGCCTCAGCCTCCTGAGTAGCTGGGATTACAGGCTCCCGTCACCATGTCTGGCTAATTGTTGTATTTTTAGTAGAGACGGGGTTTCACTATGTTGGCCAGGCTAGTCTCGAACTCCTGACCTCGTGATCTGCCTGCCTCTGCCTCCAAAAGTGCTGGGATTACAGGCGTGAGTCACCACGCCCGGTCAGTTAATTCTTTTAAAAAATATATTCACTAAGGCTGATTTCCATATTTACTGTTGTCATGCTTAAGAAGTTTGCCACCTGCCTGTTTTTAGTTGGTCATAAATAGAAATTGTCCTCAATGAGATTGTACTCTTTTGGCCTAAATGATGAAGCCACCGGATGTTTCAAGGAAATCATAATGTGGATGTACTGGCATCATCAGCAACTCAGTTTTGACTCTGAAAGGTGCTGTACGTAAACTAAAAAAGAATTTCCCTAGTTGTGGGAAAAAAAAAAATTACCTTATCTTTAATACAGGCCCCTTATTAACCCCCAAACCTAGTTCTTTTGAGCTTTGTAACATTACATGTTATGCCTTCCCTCTTCCTTCATGGTAGTGAATCAAATTATTTTGTAACTTCTTTTATATTTATAGCAAAACAACTTGAACCTTTTAAAAATTTATTTTAACGTAATTATCTTTGAATTCATAGGCCATTTTGTTATTACAAATAAACATATAGGAATAGATCTTTCATTTTTGTGAATCTCAAAAATACAGATAAAAATATACATCATATAAGTGAACAATTTTAGGAATAAATAAAAACTAATAACTATAATGTGGTATTTATTGGAGTCACACAAATTGTGGTGCTTTTATTGTCCTTTTAATGACATTATTTTGGAATCCATGTTTCCAGATATTTTCTGTCTTTTCTTGACAAAAGTACCAACTAAAGGTAGTGTGAAGTGGTAGCCTTGTGTTAAAATAGAAATTGAATTCAACCAATCTTTGTTTTTAGCTCAATTGTGACTTCCTTAAAATTACTATCCCAACATCAGTGGAACCTAGTAGCATGTCAGTAGTCTTCAAATTCCCAAAATATCCTGATGTAGTGGCTACAGTTGTTCTCATTTTCAGGTTGTCAGCTGGGATAATTAGTGGACACATCCAGCAATGCCCATGTACACACTCCTCTCCTTGCTTGGCTGGTTTAGATACACAAATATCTGACTATATTGAAGTTATGGCCCCTCATCTCAAATAGTATTCTTCATTCTGTTATATTTTGGTATATTCTGTTATACACCTTGGAAAGATAACTAAACTATTTCTCAATATTGATGATTAGGCAGTAAATCTGTGAACAGTTTACTTGCTGGTGCTATAATCTTCAGTTTAGTATTAAAATTTATGATGACTAAACTCTCCACTGAAGCATTTTTCTAAACATTTGGATTATTATTACTAATTTTCACAATATATTTATAAAATATTATGATAAAATAAAAAAAGAGAAAAATTAAGTAACTCCCTCATTGACAAACATCATTTTGAAAAAATATGGGAAATAGATCTATTTACCTCCAAAGTCCACATAACTAATTTCCCTAAAATTGTATAGGTATCTTTGTGATTCTAGGATTCACTCAAGCCCTAGCTCTCTGCTTTTCCAAAGAAAATATGCCAATAGGAAGTGAAAAATAGAGCATTTGATATTGAAACAAGTATCACTGATTCTCTTTTTCAGATGAGAAAGTAGTGTCATAGTTTAAGAAAGAGAACAATAGAAATGTTATGTCAGTGGTTCCATATCTGGAGAGCTGAGACATCCTATCACAGAAATCAGATTCAAGTTATTAATAACATGTAAATAGTATTGTTAACTCTTCCACTTAGTCATGTATTCTTTAGCACACACCACAGTGTAATAATTCTTACATGTAAGCATATATATAATATGTGTATAATTGATATATAGTGTAATTGCGTGTTGTGTGAATGTGGGTGTGCTGGAGACTTGGTAAATTAAGACTTCCTCCAGCAATAGAATTGCATTCACGGTTTCATCTTTAGGGTCTGTATACCACTTCACTAACATAATAAAACATATATAATTTTCATACATCCTTGGCAACTTGGCTATAACAAATAGTTTTTATTTTGTGACCAGTTTGACTGTTGAAAATATGTGTTTCATTTTAATTTGCATTCCTTGGGGTTTTCTTAGAGGCCTATTATATAATTCCCTGTTTATAACCCTTTTCTACTTGGAAGAATATTAATATTCACATTGATTTGTAGTAGCTCAGAGTAGAATGTGTAAATATCATTGATTCTGCAAAATTCAAATGAAGGTGGTTTAAAGGAGAGGGAATAGTAATGCTTGATAAAAACTATGGCTTGTGGTGCTGGGGAAATGACAAAGGTAGCTTTAACATAGTCAGGATAAGAGTGTAACCAGGAAGAGGTAGGAATGGAGAGTTATAGAGAATAAAGATACTGCATGGCAAATCTGGGAGGAGGGAAATTGCTTAAAGACCCTGTTGCATATGGCCTCACTCCAACTACGTCAAAAATTGCGGGAGAAAAAAAATATATAGTGGCGAACTGCAGATGGAGCTATTACTATTGGTATATCCTCATTAAAACAAAGAGAAAGACAAATGTCTACAAGAATAGAAACTTAGAGCTCTGATCTATATGGCTGGATTTTAGTTACATATTTTTAATATAATCTTCAATATCTTTAATAGTGTAATTTAAAGTCACATTTAAATATGAGAAATAAATTCCAGTAAATTATTTTTCATGTGGTATTTTGGAATTTTAACTATACTTGTACATTCAAGATTAAGGAAAAAATATTTTACAAAGAAATTTCTATTGCAATGATAATATAAATTTTATTTTACCAAATTATTCACAATGTCTTACTGATTGTTCTTATGCATCTACTCTGAGACTTGATGATCCACTAGAAGGACTCACAGGACTCAGAAGCTGCTAGACTCATGGTTGTGGTTTCTTGTAACAAAATAATACAGATTAAAATAAGGAGAGAGAAAAGACCCATGAAGGGTAGCCCAGAAAAGATCAGTTGCAAGCTTGCAGGGGTCCTTTTCCAGTAGACTTGCACAGGATTTATTTAATATTCCTAGCAAGGATATGTGTGACAGGATGTAGTTTTATCAACCAGCTTACCTGAACCTTGATGTCTTGGGTTATTGTTAAAGCTCAATCACACAGATGTCTAGAGCCTGTTTGACTAACCTCAGCTACCCAGACTCCAGACCCTCAGAGCAAAAACTGGTGATCATGGTAAATCACGTTGATAAAATAAACTATCTGGTTAAACTACTGTGGACCAAGACCTCAGATATACAAAAATCCTCTTATTAGGCACTGTATTCCAAAAGATTGGAACTCAGCTCTTAGGAGACGGGTACGAGCCCGTCTTGAATATAAGAACATGAGCCTTTTTGGGGAATGTACAAGCTGAGACATCAAGACCTGCAAAGTAAACCCTTTGCAGTACACTTCCTGAATGAACGCTATTCAAAGTCCTAGGAAGCTACTGTTATTGACTGTACCACTTGGCTCCCTTTCTACTTGGAGGAGTATTAATATTCCCATCATTTGTAGTAGCTCAGAGTAGAATGTATGAATATCATTGAATCTGCAAAATTCAAATGAAGGTGGTTTAAAGGAGAGGGAATAGCAATGCTTGAAAAAAACTATGGTTTGTGGTGCTGGGGAAATGACAAAAGTGGCTTTAACATAGTCAGGAGAAGAGTGTAACCATGTATCACCTGGTATCACCTGGCTCCCTTTCTCTTTGCTATCAATTTGGGTTCAGTCAATGATCCCCTTTGAGACTAATAGTTGAAGTAAATTGAAAGATTGTCTCTCTCAGTGTAGACTATAACTTAATAGTGGCTATAGGTTCCTTTGAATTTCAATATAGACCATAATAGCATGTAAAGGTTATGGCAGTCTTTTTTCTTTTATTCAGTTTTTAGGCATTTCACATGTATTTTATTTTGTAAGCTGAAACTTTGCATTTAGTATTAAGTAGAAGTGGACATTCTGGATCATTCATATATTTGCTTTTAAAGAAAACACTTTTTCTTTCCTCCCATTTAACTTACGTTAAATATATAACCATTTATATTAATTCAAAAAAGTTCTCTTTTCTAAGTTTTAAGGGTTGTTTTCATCAAATTTGAAGAGGTGTGGTTTAAGATAAGGCTCTAATTTCCTGCTTTTGCTTGTGGATATTTAGTGTTCCCGGCATCATTTATTGAAGAGACTACTCTTTGTTCATCGTGTATTCTTGACATCTTGTTGAAAGACCAGCTGACCATATATGGGTGGGTTTCTTTTAGGCTCTCCATTTTATTCCCTTAGTCTATATGTGTGTTTTAATACTGTTTGGATTTTAATACTGTTTGGATTCTTGTCACTTTGTAGTGTATTTTGAAATTAGGGAGTGTGATGTCTCCAGCTTTGCTCTTCTTGCATAAAGTTGCTTTGACTATTTTTTTTTTTTTTTTTATGGCTCCATATACATTTTGGATTTGTCTTTTCTATTTCTTTAAAAAATGCCAATGGGATTTTGATATGGATTCATTAATCTGGATTGCTTTCGGTAATGTGGACATTTTGATGCCCTGAGACAAATTAAATATTCAACCAAAGACCTAAAACCACAAAAATCCTGGAAAAAAACATAGGGAAATGCTTCTTGACATTGACCTTGGTAATAATTTCTTGGATATAACACCAAAAGTAAAAACAGACAAGTGGGATTATATCCATCTTAATAGGTTCTGGCCAGCAAAAGAGACAATCAACAAACTTAAAAGCCAATCTGTAGAATGGAAGTAAATATTTGTAAAACATATATATGATAAAGGGTCACTATGCAAAACTTAATAATATTTTAATATTTTTCTCTCCATTCTCTTTTTAACCGCTAATATTGTCTATGACTTTTACAAATTTTCTATTTATCCCTCCCTCCATCTTGAGTTAATTTCAATGTGATACTAATATTTCATATTTTCTTTCTCATCATTAATTACAATTTGCTTATAATTTGATATAGGAACACTTGCCTTTGTATTCATGAGTGATTATGAATCTTAAATATATTTGTTCTTCAGTCCTTTTCTGAACAGTTTGAATTGGCCTTCGGAGACTCTTTCTTTCTTTCTCTTTCTTTCTCTTCCTTCCTTCCTTCCTTCCTTCCTTCCTTCCTTCCTTCCTTCCTTCCTTCCTTCCTTCCTTCCTTCCTTCCTTCCTTCCTTCCTTCCTTCCTTCCTTCCTTCCTTCCTTCCTTCCTTCCTTCCATCTTTGGAAGAAAAAATATTTATTATTTGGAATTTTGTTATAATATATACATAAAATAAAATATGAGTCTAGTATGTACTAGTATAGTATGTAGTATGAGTCTAGTAGTACTGTTTCAATGCTGTTAAGACACTCATTTATCAGACAAGTATTTTTCCGTAAGCAGTAAATTTGATTTTTTTACAAATCTCTGAGTAATTCTAAAACAAATTTCATGTGTTTATTAAGGCTTATCAAATAGGTAAATATTGTGTTATTATGGCAAAGGTTTTTTACTGTTAAAAATGATTTAGAAATAGAGAATAGAAAATGTGTATGTGTGTGTCAGTACGTGCAAATATATTTTCTCTCTTTGTCCACTGAAAATATGTGAAACCCAGTAACAATGAATTGACCTAAAATGTACATCTTGAGTTTTATATGCCATTATCTAATAAAATAAAATATCATTCGCTGGAGAAGTGGTTAATTTTAAGTTTGAGGCAGTGAAAACAGAAGTTGAGTCTAAACTATCTAGTAATGCCAAAAAGTCAAAAGTGCTCAGAAATAATGGAGCCATGTCAAAAGAATACAGGAACTACTGTGAAGAAGTTTCCAAAATCTGGGACAATTTGAAACACCAAATAAATAATCAGTATGATTTAATAGAACATATAAAATTCATTAATATTTTATTTTATACTGTATAAATAAAACATTCAAGCAACAAGCTATCTCTTAATTCAAATTAATGAGTATAAAAGGAATAATGAAAATTTTTTAAATGACCAGCTTTCTTTAGTATTTTATTTTTTATCTTCTGCTTTTATTTTAGCTTCCAAGCGTATATTGCAAGTTTGTTATCAGAGTATACTGCGTGTCACTAAGGCTTGATGTATGAATAATCCCATCACCCAGGTAGTGAACATTTTACCCAATAAGTATCCTCAAGTCTGTTTTGGAATACTGATCTGCACATGCATTTAACGAAACTACTGAAACAGGGCATAAAACCACTAGAAATTGTAGGTGGTCCAATAATAGTTACTTCATATATATGTACATATATAAAAATCATATATATGTATGTAGTTTTTTTCACCATGGTTAAAAGTCTCCAAACATCAAAACAGAGTCTTTAGATGTGTATGGCCTCTTTGGTGGAATAAAATTTACTCTGAAATAAAATGTTAGAATATGATCTAATAAACTTAAAAGCAAGCCCTAGTGGATGAAATTACAAATATCTCTCTACTAGATCGAAGTGTCCAAATATTTAAAATAATTTTTAAAAAAATAGCCCAGTATCCAACAAGGTAAAATCAGAAAAAAAAGTTATGAAGCATTTGACAAAGCATAAATATATAAGTGACAGCAACAAATGGCATATTATTAAATAGGTAAGTTCACAGTAATGACATAGATGATAGAATTAGTAGATAAGTACTCTAAAACTGCTGTTATAAATAGCTTGTGGTTATTGAGTAACTTTAAGATAACTCTTTGATGATAGTTTTTGTTGCAATTCTAAACATCTCATTTTGTAATATTTTGTAGTTGTATCTGGATTAGAGAATGCTATTGAATTTTGTAATTTGATATTATGTTGTACAACTTGCAAGACTCTTTAATTAATTGTAATATTTGTTTACTGATTTTTTAAGTCTTCCTGCCTGGGACTTTTGAAAAGATACATCTTTACACCATTTAGCAGTTGCTCTGTATTTCTGTAAGTAAATTTTAAATTTACATAAGTGATAAAGTGTAGACCTAAAAAAAAAAAAAAGTGTATGGCCAAAAGAACATAAAAGTAAGCATATAAAGAGAAAAAGAAAATATCTAAAAATAAGCCTATATTAAACTACCAGAGATGAAATGCACAATATCTAAAATTAAAAATACATTGGATAGTATTTATAGATTGGACACAACATAGAAAAAAGAATTTAAAGATATAGTAATAGAAACTATACAAAATGGAAAACAAAGAAAAATAATCACTTCTCCTTTCCCCACAAAATAAACAGAGCATCCTAACGTATAGTACTTCAAGATCCTAAAGGAAGGAGCATCAGCAGAAAAAAAAAAAATTACAATAAATAATGCCCCCAAATTTTTCAAATTTCGTGAATTCCATATATGAATAGAT
The DNA here is from genome assembly GCF_003255815.1 of Theropithecus gelada. Taxonomy (NCBI): domain Eukaryota; kingdom Metazoa; phylum Chordata; class Mammalia; order Primates; family Cercopithecidae; genus Theropithecus; species Theropithecus gelada. Next base: position 72,443,865 of record NC_037672.1, read on the forward strand.
CCAAGAAGCTCAATTAACGAAGTGAAAAGAAAAATAAAATGCCTCTATCACATTATAATCAATATATTGAACAGTGATAAAGAGAAAATCTGAAAAATGGAAGGGAAATTTTAAAAATACTTCATCTAACAAAGAAAAAAAGAAAAGAATGAAAACAGACTTCTCATTAAAATCAATGCAAGCTACAAAACAGCAGTTACACCTAAAAAGTACTAAAATAAATTAAAATTATCATAATTAATACATATATTCCCAGCAAATTTAATACCCAGCCAATATAATTTTAAAAATAAAGGCTGATTTTTTTATTGTTGCTACAAGAACCAAGAAAATTAATCTTCTATAGACCACCACTTCTTGAAGAAATGTTAAAGGCAGAAGAAAAATGATCTCTAGTAAAAATTTGGATCTAGATAAATGAATGGAAAGACAAAAATTGTAAATAAGTCAATGAATAAAAAAGGCATTAAAATTTTTATTTAATATTACTAAAGGTTAAAAGACGGCTTAGAACCAAAATAGTAACTACTGTTTTTTATTGTATTTTGAAGGTATAATACATAGAAGTAAACTGTATGGCAACAGTAGCACAAAATCCGGGAAGAAATACAGGATGTATACTGTTGTAAAGTTGTTATGCTAAAAATGATACTAACTGCAAATTTTACATACTACCCCAAAAAAGTAGAGCAAAAAAAGAATATTTAATAAGCTAATAAAAATATCAACTAGGATCATAAAATGTGTTCAACTAATAAAAATGAAGGTAGGAAGGAAAAAAAAAGAGATGAGATAAATTAAAAAAAAACAACAAAATGATAAATTCCAACTCAAACATGTAGATAATCACATTAAATGTAAAGTGCTCACAACCCTCACCAATAGTTAGACATTGTCAAATTGGATTATTATTTATTTTTTTTTAAAGCAAGACTAAACTCTGTTCTATCTTAAAAAAACTCATAAAGAAAAAGATTAAAAATAAAATGAGAATATACCTATGATGCTAACAGTAAAGCAAAGGTGGAGTGGCTGTATCAATATTAGATAAAGTAGATCTTCAGAGAAATGATTATTATGAGAATAAAGGTCATTTTATAAGTAAAGGTGTTAATTCATCAAGAAGACATAATAATCACAAATATGTATGTACCTAAGAGGACCAAAGTAAAGAAAACAAATTGATGAAGATTAAAGGAGAAATAGACAGATTCCCATTTACACTTGGAGATTATGATGGTCCTCTCTCAGTAATTGATAATACAATTACACAGAAAATAAATGAGGAAATAATAGAGTTCATACTGTTCATGGAAAAATAATTTGTGAAAATTACATATTTTTGTTATATTTCACAATATATAAGATGCTTCTTTGAGGTGCTTGTTTTGGGCATTTTGGCCAGCATTAATTTTGTAAAACCTTTATTTTTCTGATTTGTATTTTCTGAAATGCTTTTGCTCAAGTCTTTACTTTTATTTAATTTACTTTCAAATGAATCTGTATAAAAAAGCATTAAGCTCAATTTTCTACCTTCGTCTCAAAAGTTTTATTTGAATTATTTTAATAATGTATCATATATAATTTTACACATTACATGAGATAAATCCTAATCCATTTGATAGCCATCTGAAGAAATTAAACATTATAATATAATTTTATATCCTGGCTGCTCATTTGCTCTTTAAAAGTGTGACTTCAGTTCTTTGCATCTGTTATATTTCTTTGTACATTTTGTATCTATCATTAAATAACATGTTATTTTATATTTTTAAAAATATTTATATAAACTACTCTGTTAAATATTATGCTATTTTTTTACATGTATGCACAGTTTCCTGCAGTGGCACGTGACTTGGTAATGCATTCATATTGGCTTTTGTCTTTTCCCTACCCCATTTTATCCACTGCCTTTGTGGTATTACTTCGGGATGATTCTCAAAGAAATTATTTGTATTCAAATTCTTTTTTCAGTGCTTCTTTCTTGGGGAATCAAAACAGAGTGTTACATTGTAGTAATCCTAGGCTAGGTAGCTGTAGAGACCACATTACTGGTAGAAATGGGGTAGTGGTATCACTTGGCATGCAGTACAATCACAATTACTGCAATTTTCATTTTTGGTGAATTGTCATGAGGAACAGATGGAAGAGGATGAATTACCTTGTGCCAAATCAACAGCTGAAAAGTGTGGAAGCAATAATAATTATAAGAATTATGTAGCTGTTAGCTGTGTTTATTGCCTTCAGTAACAGAAGGTAGAAAATTTCAATTAATTCAGACACGTAAAACTCAGGACACAATATAAAGCAGAACACATCCATGACAACTTTTAAAAGACCCTTATGACCCATAGCAAGTGGGTATACTGTGTTGAAAATTATAGCCAAGACCTAATTGTTGGCTTAGCGGAATTATAAATTATGCTGAATTTTTAGCAATTTTTTTGTCAGGGAATCTCCTACGCCGAAGCCAAGACATAGGATGTGGACTGCTGGATTAATGTGTTTGAGGACCTTGAACCTCTATATTCCTGTTGACCCTATGGGTCATTCTCTTTGCTAGACAATAGCAGCACCCCATTGTCTGGATGCCATATATAGAATTGAAGCTCATAACACATGAAATCTTCAATACATGCCCCCCTCACCTTTGAACCTCTAGACTAAGAATTGGCAGTACAATATGCAATGCATATATAATATTAAGATATATTATTCATTCAGTATATTGTATCCATTATATGGATTCCCTGTGTCTATTATATAGATAATGCATAATAACAATTTTTTTCAAATCCATTTAGTGAGTTTGTAATTGGTTTTGTTACACATAAAAATACAGTTCTCTTTTACATTCTATGTAGTTAAGAATTGTTTCAGATCATTAATTCAATAATTCATATTTCCCCCATTTCTCAATTGTATGCAATACACTGGCATATTAGCTATAAATACATTTTGATCTCTAACTTTTTGTATGCCAATTTCACATCTTTGTGTTGTTATACATTATATTATTACTTTGTTATGTAACTTGATACACATTCAGGTAAGTATTCATAACTTTTTTCTTACAATTTCTCTTGGCTATTTTAAACTCATATGTTAATTATTTTTATTTTTATTTTTAGAAAGAACCTTTTTGTTCAGGCGTACATGTGCAGGTTTGTTCTACATGTCATGTGATACACAGGAGTTTGTTGTACTGATTATTACAAGACCCAGGTATTAAGCCTACAACTCAATGGTTATATTTTCTGTGCGCCTTCCTCCTTCCACCATCCACCCTCAAGTAGGCCTTAGTGTCTCTTGTTCCCCTCTTTGTGTCCATGAGTTCTCATTGTTTAGCTCCAACTTATAAGTGAAAGTGTTATTTGATGTTCTGTGTCTGCATTAGTTTGCTAAGAATAATGACTCTCTCCCCAGCTCCATCTATGTTCCTGCCAAAAAAATTTCTCATTCCTTTTTTTTGACTGTGTAGTTTTCCATGATGAATATATACCACACATTCTTTATCCAATCTGTCATTGATAGACATTTAGGTTGACTTTATGTTTTTGCTATTGTGAATCATGCTGCAATGAACATTCACATGCATGTGTGTTTATAATAGAATGATTTATATTCCTTTAGGTATATACCCATAATGTGATTGCTGAGTTTAATGATAGTTCTCTTTCTAAGTCTTTGAGGAATCACCACACTGATTTCTACAATGGGTGAACTGATTTACACTTCTACCAACAGTATATAAGTGTTTCCTTTTCTCTGCAACCTCGCCAGCATCTGTTATTTTTTGATTTTTTAATAAAAGCTATTCTGACTCACATAAAATGGTATCTCACTGTGGTTTTAATCTTCATTTCTCTAATAATCAGTGGTATTTAGATTTTAACTTTTTAATATACTTGATGGTTGCATGTATGTCTTCTTTTGCAAAGTGTCTGTTAATGTCCTTTGCCCACTTTTTAATGATGTTGTTTCTTTCTTGTAAGTTTGTTTAAGTTTCTTATAAATGCTGGATATTAGACCTTTGTCAGGTGCATACTTTGAAAAATATTGTCTCTCATTCTGTAGATTGTCTATTTACCGTTGATAGTTTCTTTTGCTGTGCAGAAGCTCTTAAGTTTAATTAGATACGTTTGTCAAATTTTGCTTTTGTTGTGATTGCTTTTGACATCTTTGTCATAAAGTATTTCCTCTTTCTATGTCCGGAATAGCATTGACTAAGTTGTCTTCTAGGTTTGTATAGTTTTAGGTTTTACATTTATGTCTTTAATACATCTTGAGTTGATATTTGTATGTGTTGTAAGATAGGGGTCCAGTTTCGATCTTCTGTATATGGCTAGCCATTTATCCCAGCACTGTTTATTGAATAGGGAATCCTTTTCTTATTGCTTGGTTTTGTTAGTTTTGTAGAAGATCAGATGGTTGTTAGTTGTGTAGCCTTATTTCTGAGCTGTCTATTCTGTTTCCTTGGTCTATGTTTCTGTTTTTTACCTGTGCCATACTGTTCTGGTTACTGTAGCCCTGTAGTATAAAGTTGGATAACGCGATAACTCCATCTTTGTTCTTTTTGTATAGCATTGCCTTGATTTTTGGGGCTCTTTTTTGTTTTCATATATATTTTAAAATAGTTTTCTTTTTATTTCTAATTCTGTGAAGAATGGTATTAATAGTTTAATATGAATAGCCTTGAATCTCTAAATTGCTTTAGACAGTATGGCCATTTTAATGAGATTGATTCTTCCTATCTATGAGCATGAAATGTTTTTTCATTTGTTTGTGTCATCTCTGATTTCTTAGAGCAGTGTTCTGTAATTTTCATTGTAGAGATCTTTCACCTCCATGGCTAGATTTATTCCCAGGTATTTTATTCTTTTTTAGAAATTGTGAATGGGATTGCCTTCCTGATTTGTCTCTCAGCTTTGCTGTTGATGTATAGGAATGACAGTGATTTTGTAGATAGATTTTGTTTCCTGAAACTTTGCTGAAGTGTTTTATTATTCTCAAGCAGCTTTGGGGCTGAGACTCTGGGGTTTTCTAGGAAAGTTTGACTTTCTCTCTTCCTATTCGGATGCTTCTTATTTCTTTCTCTTGCGTGATTGCTCTGGAAGGCCTTCCAGTACTTTGTTGAATAGGAGTGGTGAGAGAGGGCATACTTGTCTTTATCAGTTTATAAGGATAATGCTTACAGATTTTCCCCTTTCAGTATGATGTTGGCTGGGGGTTTGTCATATATGGTTCTTATTATTTTGAGGTATGTTTCTTCAATACTTAGTTTATTGAGTTTTTGTATAAAGTTATCAAAGGCTTTTTGTGTACCTATTGAGGTAATCTTGTGGTTTTTGTCTGTTTACATGATGAACCACATGTATTGATTTGTGTATGTTGAGCCAATCTTGCCTTCTGCAGATAAGGCCTATTTGATTGTCATGGATTAGCTTTTAGATATGCTGCTGCATTTGGTTTGGAAGTATTTTGTTGAGGATTTTTGCATCAATACTCATCAAGGTTATTGACCTGAATTTGTGTGTGTGTGTGTGTGTTTCTGCCAGGTTTTGGTAGATTCTGAGTTCATTATTTTTTATCACAGATTTTAGAATGTGTTTAAGTTTCACACAAACAAGTGGAATAATTTACCTGAAAAAGATTATATTCCTTTTATGTTAGAAATATTTTGGGGTATGTAATTATTTTTAGAGTCTTCTTAAATGTTATTTTAAAATTTCACTTTTGTTTTTGTTGGGTATGTAAGACTGCAATTTATTTTTGTACGTTGGTTTTATTTATTTTATTTTATTTTATGTATTTATATATGTATGCATTAAGACAAGATTTTGCTCTGTCACCCAGGCTGAAGTACAGTGCTGCTGATGGTGGCTCACTGTAGTCTCAACCTCTCAGGCTCAAGCAATTCTCCAATTTCAGTCTCCAAAGTAGCTGGACTACAGGCTTGCACCACCACACCTGGATAATTTTTTATTTTTATTTTTGTAGAGACATGTCTTTCTGTGTTTCTCAGGCTGATCTCAAACTCCTGGGCTCAAGCAATCCTTCTGTGTTGGCTTCCCAAAGTGCTGGGATTGTAGGCATGAAGCACAGCAGGTGGCCTGTATATTAAAATTATATCTATCAATATTGATAAACTTTTTTCTGACATAAATAATGTTAATTCCTACATTTACAAATGTATATACATATATTGTATATTATAATACATAACCTTTTCCATGTATTATTTTATAATTAAATTATAAAAGTCAACATTAATTTAAACTATGTTAAGCAACATCTTTGTCTTGATCCTGAGTTTTTAAAAAATTTCTTCTAAGCTTTCAATGTTGAGTACAAAGTTTTCCGAAGTTTGATTTCTTGCTGGTCTTATTTTGTTTGTTTTATGTCCTTTAATAGTTGTTTCATAATTTTCATCTGTCTAAGAAAGTTCACTTCTATTTTTTAATCAATAAAGGTATTGGATTATACTTAAGGCTTTTCCACATTTATTGATATAATCATATAATTAATTGAGCTTAGAATTACACTTTTAAAGAAATTTCAACCAAAGTTGAATCTGAAAAGCACGGAGATTTTACTGTATCGAGGGTTTCAGGGATTAATGGTCAATATAGTCTTTGTGTACTTGCACATGAAAATATTCTTAATATGGTCTATTTAAATTCTCATTCAATGGCCACATGGTTAAAATAAATTTATTTTTGGCAGCAGAAATAGACAAAGAACGTTTCAATCAATAAAGTTAGAAATGTGTTAGAATTCACCAAGATATTTTTGTGCTTTTTAAATCTCTTCTCTTGTGAAGAAGTCTTTTGCCAACCTTTAGTGGAATCTCCCAATTAGATTGATTAGTTACGAGTTCCTGGGGTTACTGGTTTTATTTAATTTAACACCCCAAAAATATTTTTAAGAGAACTATAACCAGTGTTACCAAATTTAATACATTCTTCCCACTTCAACACACACGCACACAAACATACACACACACACACACGCTTACTACTGGCCTATTTCTCTGTGAAATAATATTTTCTCATAGAATTATGATGATTACATACACGGATACTAAATCTCTGTATAAAAACATGTAGTCCAATTTTTCTTTAATTTGAATCTATTTAGACCCCTAATTAAATGATGTCAAACAAACAGATTCTTAAGAACTGGAAAATTTTCTCTCATTAAATCCCAAATGTGAATGATTTCTGAAAAACATATTTAAACACAATAATGTTAGGAATGTAAAGTCTTGTTTATCATTTTTGTTGTTGTTGTTACTGTGTGGTTTTGTTTTTTCCTCAGGAAGCTAAGTATTGAAGATTTTTAGATAAGAATTATTGTTCTATTTTGAAACCTAGTTATATTTTATTTCAATTACCTTGAAAATTACATCAGAAAATCTTAGATAGTAAGTGGATTATAATGGAAATATTTTTAGAAATGTTATTTCCCAATAAAGAATAATAATTTATGTTATTTTAGTGTTTAAAATTATTTTAAAGAACGTATTAATGGATTCTGTATGTTGCTAATGAAATCTCCTTAAACTTTTAATGTTAATGTTAATATTTTATAATACTATAAAATAATATCATTATTTTAACTTATAAATAGCCCTAACCCTAATTTGAAACAGTCTTTCTTCCTGAATCTGAAGGAAACTAGTGCTTAGAGAGTGGCTACAATATTTAATATTAAATACGTTGTGTGTGTTCATCTTGGTTTTGTACGTCTACTTATACACGCACACATAATGTGTTTTATAATATACATTTCTTATATGTTATAAACACATATATTATATATTTGTATAAACATAAATAGATCTAAATGAACTTTATTTTTACGCCATCAACAAAATTACTAAACTCCTAATAAATAATCTGGACTCGTCACACTCATTCAGCACTATCAAGCATCATCCACAGGAGGGCAGCACATCCTAAAGCTTGGTAAACTGCTTGACGAAACAGGAAGTCTCAAATGAGATTTACTTTTAACCTAAGGCCTAATATTCAGCAACTGCCAAAGGATGCACATTTTTGTTTTATAGTTATGAAAGTGTTTTTACACATAGTTTATTGTTGAACACTTGCAAAAGTTCTGTGATTCTAATTTTATTTTACAGATGAAGAAATCGAGATCAGAGAAGTTGAGAATTTTCTGGCAATTGGAAACTGAAATTATATCCATTTCCACCAGCTACATATTTCTTATTCACCTACATTTTAACTACAAGACAGTAGTGAAAACAGTGTGGGCAGAAACTTATACAGATGTTTGTTTACTCCATTGTCATTGATTATAGATGTCACATACTCAGAAGGCAATTTCAAGTGGGAAAATGAAACTTGGAAACCACTACTCAAAAAAAAAATAAAATAAAATAAAAAATGGCAGAGAAATTTAGAAAATGTCATTAGCTTTTGATTTTTATTATAATGAGAAGCTACAGTTCCAACTAAATGGAGGATTTATAGCTTACACTTTTCCATTTCTTATCTCCCTAAATGAACTATTGCATATCCTAGTTAGAAGACAAAAATATCATATTTTTCTGGCTTCATTTCTCTCAAATTAATTGAATGAGTAAGCCAGTGGCTTTCCAGGAAATGGTAAACTGGAAGTTGCAAACGCTTCAGTTCCTTTTTGTTGGTGGGATACATGTTATAATTGTTTAAGTTTTCGTTTTCAATTATCATGTATACATAATAGTTGTACCTATTTACAGGAAATGTTGGTATTTTGATGCAAGCATAAAATGTGTAATGATCAAATTAGGATAATTGGGATACTCATAACCTCAAGCATTTATCATTTCTATGTTAGGAAAATTCCAATTCCACTCTTAGTTATTTTAAAACACACAATAAATTATTATTAACTATAGTTACCTTATTGTGCTACCAAATACTAGATTTTTTCATTCTAACTATATTTTTGTAGCCATTAATCATGCCTTCTTTATACTCTCCTCACCCTGCAAGACCTTTCCCAGCCTCTGGTAACCATCCTTCTACTCTGTATCTTCTCTATATCTTCATTCTTTAATTATTGTTTTTAGCTTCCACATGTGAATAAAAACACGGCATATTTGTCTTTCTGTGCCTGGCTTATTTCACCTGACTTAACTGGAGGAAACTCTAATTTCATCCAAGTTATTGCAAATGACAGGATTTTCACTTGTCCATTGATTCACCCATTTATGAACATATAGGATGATTCCATATCTTGGCTATTGGGAACAGTACTGCAATAAACAAGGGTGTGCAGGTATTTCTTTGATATACTGGTTCCTTTATTTGGATATATACCCAGCAGTGGGATTGTAGGATCATATGGTAGTTTTATTTTTATTTTTTTTGAGAAACATCCACACTCTTCTCCACAGTGGCTGTACTCATTTTATATTCCCACCAACAGTGCACAAGGGTTCCCTTTTTCCACATCCTCACCAGCATTTGTTATTGCCTTTTTTGGCGGGGGGGTGGAGGGGGGACAGGTAAATACCATTTGAACTGGGCTGAGATGATATCTCATTATAGTTTTTACTTGCATTTATTTGATGATTAGTGATGGTGACCATTTCTTCATTTGCCTGTTGTCTGTTCTTTTGAGAAATGTCTATTCAGATCTTTTACCCATTTTTTTTTCTTTTTTTTTTGCGGGGGGTGGGGGGATTACTTGTTCTTTCTTTCCTTATTGATTTGTTTGAGCTCCTGATATATTCTACTTATCAATCCCTTGTCAGATTGGTACATGGAAAATATTTTCTCCCATTTTGTAGACTCTTTCTTCAGTTTGTTGATTGTTTTCTTTAATGTGCAGAAACATTTTAGGTTGAGGTTGATGTGATCCCATCTGACCATTTTTGCTCTGGATCCCTATGCTTCTGAGGTCTTACTAACCAAGTCTGCCCAAAACACTGTCTTAGTGTTTCCTCAGAGTTTTGGGTTTTAAATCAGTGAGATTTAACTTAAAGATTAGAAGGATTAGATTTAAATTAGAGTGATTTAATTTTTCAGTGTGATTTGATGTTTGTATATGGTGAGAGATAGAGACTGATGTGGTTTGGCTCCTTTGTCCCCACCCAAATCTCATGTTGAATTGTAATTACCAATGTTGGGGGAGGGACCTGTTGAAAGGTGAGCAGATCATGAGGTCGGGTTTTCCACTTGCTCTTCTAGTGATAGTGAGTTCTCATGTGATATAGTTGTTTAAAAGTGTGTAACACTTTCCCCTTATCTCTTTCTCTCTCCTGCCACCATGTGCTTGCTTCCTCATTGCCCTTCCACTACAATTGTAAGTTGCCTGAGGCCTCCCAACCATGCCTCTTGTACAGCCTGTGGAGTTGTGAGTTAATTAAACCTCTTTTCTTTATAAACTACAGAGTCTCAAGTAGTTCTTTATAGTAATGTGAGAACAGACTACTCAGAGGTCCAGTTTCATTCTTCTACATATACACACCCAGCTTCCCAGCACCATTAAGAGTCCATTCCTTTCCCAATGTATGTATTTGGCAGCTTTGTTGAAAGACAGTTTACCGTAGATGTATAGATTTATTTCTGTTTTTATGACAGTGCCATGCTGTTATGGCTACTAGCTTTGAAGTATAATTTGAAGTCAAGTAACATAATTCCTCCAACTTTGTTCTTTTTGCTCAGAATAGCTTTAGCTATTCTTGTCTTTTGTGGTTCCATACAAAGTTTAGATATATATTTTTTTCAATTTGTGAAGAATTTTATTGGTATTTTGATAGGGATTGCATTGAATCTGTAGATTGTTTTGGGTGCTATAGATGTTTGAATACTTTTTATTCCTCTATTCTATGAACAGAAAACATATTTTCATTTTTTGTGTCCTGTTCAATTTTGTCATCCGTATTTTATATTTTTCATTGTAGATATATTTCTTTTATTTGATTCAGTTTAACAGGTATTTTATTTTATTTGTAGCTGTGGCAAATGGGATTACTTCCTTTTTTAACGTATGGTTCACTGTTGGCATGTAGAAATGCTACCGATATTTGTATGTTGATTTTGTGTCCTGGAACTACTGAATCAGTTTATCAGCTTAAAACAGTTTGTGGTAGGGTTGTTAGGTTTTTCTAGATATAAGATCATATTTTTTGTAAATAAGAATAATTGATTTTATTTTCTTTGCAATTTGAATGCCCTTTACTTCTTTCACTTGTCTAATTGCTCTGGCTAGGACTACTACTATGACGTTAAGTAAAAGTTGTGAAAATGCATATCCTACTCTTCTTCCAGATCTTAGAAGAAACTTTTTAAATTTATACTCATTCAATATCATGTTTCCTGTAGGTTTGCAGTTTATGGCTTTTATCATGTTGAGCTATGTTCCTTCTATAATCAGTTGTTTTGAGAGTTTTTAATCATGAAGGGATGTTAATGTTCTCAAATGTTTTTTTCATCATCAAATAAAATAATCATGTGGGTTTTGTCCTGGTACTGTTGATATGATGTATCACATTTATTGATTTGCATATGTTGAAACATTCTCGCATCCATGAGATGAATCACATGTAATAATGATGAATGATCTTTTGATATGTTGTTGAATTCAGACTGCTAACATTTTGGTAAGATGTTCGTGTCTATGTTCATCACAGATATTGGTCTGCTGTTGTTGTTGTTGTTGTGTCTTTGGTTTCAATATTCTAAACATAGTTGGAATACTATGTTTTGGAACATATTTCAATGATGTTTGGAATAGATTAAGTAGAATTGACATTAGTTATTCAAATGTTTGGTAGAATTCAGCAGTGAAAGTTTTCAGGTCCTGGGCTTTACTTTGATGGGAGAATTTTTATCACTGCTTTACCCCATTATTTAATATAGGTTTGTTCAGGTTTTGGATTTCTTCACAGTTCAATCTTATGGGTTGTATTTGTCTAGGTAACTGTTTATTTCTAGGTTTTCCAATTTATTTGCATATAATTGCTCGTAGTGGCCTGTATTTGAATTTCTGTGGCACCAGTCGTAATGTCTACATTTTTTTGCCTCTGATTTTATTCATTTGAATCTTTCCTTCTTTTCATTAGTCTGGCTAAAGTTTTGTTCATTTTGTTTATCTTCAAATAAATAACTGTTTATCTTTTGTATTATTTTGTTAGACACAATTTTATTTATTATGTTCTAATCGTTATTTTTTTTCTACTAATTTTTGATTTGGTTTTCTCTTTCTTTTCTAGTTTGCATTTCCTAGTTTATTTTTTTGTTTTGTTTTAAATTTCAACTTTTATTTTAGATGTAGGGATAGGTGTTTAGGTTTGTTACAAGGGTATATTGTGTAACGCTAATGTCTGTGGTATGCATTCTGTCACCCTGGTAGTAAACACAGTACCTAAAAGTTAGTATTTTAGTCCACACCCCCCTTCTTCTGTCTCCACTCTGGAAGTCCACAGTGTCTATTGTTCCCATATTTAAGTGCATTTGTGCTCAGTGTTTAGCTCCCACTGATAAGTGAAAACTCAGGATATTTTGGGTTTTGTTCCTGTCTTAATTCACTTAGGAAAATGGATTACAGCTGTATCCACGTTGCTGTAAAATACATGATTTTGTTCTCTTTATGGCTGCATAGTATTCCATGGTGTATATGTACCATATTTTATTTACCCAATCCACCGTTCTTGGCAGATGATTTCTTGTCTTTGGTATTGTGAAAAGCACAATGATGAACGTATTAGTACATGTATCCTTTTATGGAATGACTTATTTTCCTTTGGGTATATACCCAGTAATGGGATGGCTGGGTGAAATGGTAGATCTGTTTTAAGTTTTCTGAGAAACTTTCAAACTGTTACACATGTTGGCTTAACTAATTTACATTCCGACCAACAGTTTCTAAGCCCTTTTCTTCAGAACCTAGTCAGTTTCTGTTGTTTATTAACTTTTTAATAAGAGTCATTGTGACTGGTGTGAGATAATATATCATTGTGATTTTGATTCACATTTCTCTGATGATTAGTAATAATGCACAATTTTTCATATACAGGTTGATGGTATGTCTTCTCTTGTGAAGTGTCTGTTCATGTCTTTTGCCTATTATTTTTTAGTGGGATTATTTGTTTTTTGCTTGTTAAGTTGTTTAAATTCTTTGTATAATCTGGATATTACACCCTTATCAAATGCATAGTTTGTAAATGTTTTCTCCTATTTTGTAGGTTGTCTGTGTACTCTCTGGATAGTTTTTTTTTTTTTTTTTTTTCTGCAGAAGTTCTTTATTTAATTATGTCCCACATGTCAATTTTTGTTTTTGTTGCAATTGCTTTTGATGATTGAGTCAAAAATTCTTTGCCAAGGCTGATGTCAACAAATAACATCCTAAGTTTTCTTCAGAGATTTTTATACTTTGAGATCTTCCATTTAAATCTTTGATCCACATTGCATTAATGTTTGTATATGGTAAATTGTGACAATCCAGTTTCTTTCTTCTGCATATGGCTAGCCACTTATCCCAGCACCATTTACGGAATAGGGAGTGCTTTCCCTATTTCTTGTTTTTGTCCATATTGTGAAAAATCAAATGGTTGTATGTGGCTTTATTAATGAGTTTTGTTTTCTGCTCCATTCATCTATGTGTCTCTTTTCAAACTAGTACCATGCTTTTAAAATTACTGTAGTCTTATAGTTTGAAGTTGGGTAGTATGGTGCTTCTGACTTAGCTCTTTAATTTGACTATCCTTGCTATTTTGGTTCCATATGAATTTTAGTATAGTTTTTATCTAATTATGTGATTATTTTGGTAGTTTGACATGAATATCATTGAATGTGTAAACTGCTTTGTGCAATTTAGTCATTTTAATGATACTGATTCTTCCAATTCATGAGCTATCTTCCAACTCACTATAGTATATGGAATAATTTTATATTTTATTTAAAATAATTCTAATATTTGAAATAATTATGCTAATATTCTACTCTCCGTTACTTTTGCTGATTTTCAGACATGAACTCTTGTTTCTTGGTAAACAGGAGCTGCCTACTAACCTTGGAATTTAATCTGTGGGAAGTGTTTGGGGCTAGGGTCAGTTTCTTCCAAAATGCTTTTCTAGCTTGAATTTTAACTGGAACCTCACATGAGTGCTGACTATGTTAATTCTCAGAGAAGATATTTTTCTTCCACACAGGGACAAGTCAACACAGGAAATTTTTCTTGCTGTACACTTGCATGTAATGGAATTTATTTGTAAGAGTGAGGGTAGATTTGGGGAGTTGAACTTACGTGAATGCATATGTGTAGTGAGGGACACTACGGCAACCCTTTAGGCTTAGCTACTTTCCCAACCTAAAACATACTGTGTATTTTCAGAAGGAACCATTCAAGTTTTACTAAATTGTGTATTTCAGAATTCCTGTTTTTCCTTTTTTTGGCAGTGTGCTGATTTTCATTTTCTTGCTGACTCAAAAGTGACTTGCAAAGGGAACAATTTTATATTTCACCCAGCCTAATGAAAAACATTCCCATACTTTTAAATTTATGCAATTAAGTTCTACTGCTTAACGTGAGCTAGACTTTAGTTTTCTCAGATAAAATAATTTAGAGGTATTTCTATGCTAACACAAAGATTTGGAGAAAAAAAAATCTCTGGGCTATATTATGTAGCTAAAGTACTTCATAATATATGATGAAACTTGTCATAGTGTGTGCATATGTTTATCAGTTTTTTTCTTATCATTTCTGGTTTATCTTGTAGAAAAGGACTTCCATTCTCTAAGGTTATAATGTTACCTCTGTTTTCTTAGAGTACTTTTATGACCCTGCTATATTTTGTTGTTTCTGACCTTTTTTAAAATTTGGCACAATTAATAGCAATTAAGAATAGCCAGACTCGGCGGTGAACACCTGTGGTTGTAGCTACTGGGAGATTGAGGTAGGAAGATTGCTCGAAACCAGGAGGTCGAGACTGCAGTGAGCTGTGTTGGTGCCACTGCACTCCAGCTTGAGTGACAGAGCAAGATTATGTCTCAAAAAAACAAAAACAAAAACAAAAACCCCCAAAACAGTGGTTTTCTTTTTTAACTTCACTGATAACATTTATTCTCCCTATTTTAAAATTATTTGCCAATTCTGCTAAATAATGGTTTTGCTTTCTAATTTTTATATACACAGCTCTCATCTAAATACATCAACTGAGGTAGGCTTCCACTCCAACTATTATTTTTGAGAATCATAAAAAAATGTGAACTAAGAAACCAAAGATTATACTGGGTATGAAAAATATTAGCTAATTTAACTTCCTAACCAGTAGTGTGTAGCTATAGCGGTGCTAGCAAACTAATACAAGAACTAATAATAACAAAGGTTTATTTTCTCACAGTTCTGATGGTTAGACGTCCAAAATCAGGGTTTGCCAGGTCTGTTTTTTCTTGAAGCTTTTGTGGTCACCATCTTATGTTCTCATATAGCTTTTTCTCTGCATATGGGCATTCCTGGTGTCACTTCCTCTTCTTGGAAGGACACTAGTCATAATGGATTTGAAACCCACCCTTGAACCATTTTAAGCTTAATTATCTCTGAAGGCCCTATCTTCAAATACAGTCAGGCTTCACATACAAATTTTAGTGGAACACAATTCAATTCATAACACTGACTTATAAAATAGATTATTTAAAGTTTATGTTTAAAGTTTTAAAGGGTGCATAATGTTAATCGGTTCATAAGTCAACTGAAAAAAAATATTTGTAATAGATATCACAGGAAAAAGGCTTAAATTACCTAAAATGCCATAATAGTTAGAAGTCAAGAGGATAAGTGGCCAAATAGAAAATGAAATGATTTGTACCCTGCCCCAGAACATGTCTGAGGGTAAACACTAAATGATTAAACAATTTTAGGGTGCTTCATGCTAGAGACATAAGGACAATGAATTAAATGCAACTTATTTTTGGTAATAGCAGAATTGGAACAATGCAATATTAACCCATGAACTTTAATTTGTGCACATTTAAAAATATTTTATATATATTTTAAAATATGCATGTATTTTCAGCTTTTAGAAACTATATCAACTTTGATAATATATGAGTGTAAAGTTTTGCCTTCAGTATCAGAAACATGATACTTCCAATGGAAACCAGAAGCCTGACTGGTTTTAACGTTTTCTCTAAAAATTTTATAGGTCTGCTAATTATGCATTATTTCCTCAATATTCTATTATTTAGATTTTTGAAATGTATACAAACACATGGGTAAAATTTCTACTTATGTTCAACATTAGTGTAGAGATACAGTCGTGTATTTCCTTTTTATTTTTCCCCAAGTTCTATGGACAGTTTTCCATCAGGTGACTATATCATGACATTCTGTCAAATGACAATTGACTATAGATTTTTTTTGTGTGTGTGGAATGCAGTGAACATTTGGTATGTGTCTCCTGTTCCATAAGAACAATTGTATTTACAGGATATAAGTCATTTATTTTCACCCAATAAGTATAGGTATAGGTATAAGTGTAGTTATAGGTATAGGCATAGGTATCGGTATGGGTATGGGTGTGGGTATGGGTATAGGTATAGGAATATGTATAGGTATAAATAATCTCATCTCAGAGAGATTATACTAGTTTATACTTTCACGACTAGGGTGTTATATTTCCCATTGTTCTGCAAACTATTCAATTCATTTAATAATTTTTATTAACAGTTATATTGAGATATAATATACACGCTTTCAAATTCACAGTTTAAGTCTACAGTTCAATGATTGCTGCACCTGTAATTCCAGCTCTTTAGGAGGCCAAGGTGTATCACTTGAACCCAGGAGTTTGAGGCCAGCCTGGGAAACAGAGAGAGACATCATCTCTATATAAATAAATAAATAAATAAATATTTTAAAAAAGAAAACAAAAAGAATAGCTAGGTTTGTGGTGTGCACCTCTGGTCCCAGCTACTGAGAGGCTGAGGTAGGAGGATTGCTTGAGCCCATAAGGTCAAGGCTGCAGTGAGCTGTGTCGGCACCACTGCATTCCAGCCTGGAAGACAGAGAAAAACCCTGTGTCAAAAAAAAAAAAAAAAAAGAAAAAAAAATTATCGTATATTCTATATAAGCCTGGGCCAGTTTTATATATTGCAGATATCCTCCTATAGTTTATGATTGTTTTCTCATTATGTTTTAATATCAGATAATGAATTGTAGATTTTAAATTTAATGGAAGTGAATAATTTTTCTTTATGCTCCTGAGGAAATCCTTTTCTACTATGAAATTAAAAATAATATTTTTTATGCTGTCTTCATGGAAGCTATGGTTTTGCTTTTACTTTATTTATCTGAATTTATTTGCAATGATTCATTTTTTACAAAAATTACCGGACATGGTGGCATGTGCCTGTGGTCCCAGCTACTCAGGAGGCTGAGGTGGGAGAATGGCTTGAACCCGGGAGGCGGAGGCTGCAGTGAGCTGAGATCATGCCACTGCACTCCAGCCTGGGCAACAAGACTGAAATTCTGTCTCAAAAATAATAATAATAAAATAAATTATTTTTTGTGTGTATTTTGTAGAGTTGAGTTCATTTCTTTGCATATTTTTCATTTTTTCCCTCTTTCCTTCTTCCCTGACTCCCTCTCAGCCCACCTATTTTATTTTTTTCACCTTTGCACAAGTGTAAGGAGTTGTCCCATCACTATTTATTGAAAACATTTTTTCCTGCATATCTGCATCTTTATCATTCATGAATTTCATTACTTCAGTGGTTTTGTTTTTTTTCACTATCTTACCTGCTTTCCTTTATATTAGTTCTTGATATCTGATAAAATAATATTCTTTCCCCTTGTATCTCTTCATCTGGAGTACCTTATTTTTGGCTGTTTGATTTTCCATATGGATTTTAGAATCACATATAAAGTTCTACAAAATTTGTAAAGGTTTATGAAACTTGTAATTTTGAAATTTTAATAAGTTTTTAAATTTTTAATTTTTTAATTTTTTTAGACAGAGTCTCACTCTGTCACCCAGGCTGGAGTGCAGTGGTGTGATCTTGGCTCACTGCAACCTGTGCCTCCCAGGTTCAAGCAATTCTCTGCCTCAGCCTCTGGAGTAGCTGGGATTACAGGCACCCGCCACCACGCCCGGCTAATTTTTTTGTATTTTTAGTAGAGACTGGGTTTCACCATCTTGGCCATGCTGGTCTTGAACTCCTGACCTTTAATAAGATTCATAATTAATCTATAAGTTGATTTTAGAGAATGGACATCTTTATGAATTTTGATCTTATCTGTGAACATATTAGCTCTATTTACTTTTCTATTGTGGGTTTTTATACAATTTTGTAATACTAAGCATGAATAGAGTATGTAACTTTTATAAAAATTATTCTAACTTTTCAAGTGGAAATTTAGATTTTAAATTAAATTTTCATCTACTTGTGCACAGAAATTTCAGTTGCTATGTTACAGTTTTGTATTGAGCAAAACTAAAACTTCTCTTGCTCATTCTGAAGATTTATCTGTAGGTTATTTTGGATTTGTTACACAACGTGATATCAGATAGACAGATAGATAGAACTCCTCAATCTTTTTTATTCTAAAAATTGTTTTTCTTGTTTAACTGCAGTAGTGTAAAATATTTCTGAATTAAAGTTGTCATTAGTATATACCACTGACTTTTTCTCATCTTGATAAGAATGCTCTTACTAGTTTAACATAAAGGTTACATTTGGTGAAACTTTTTTGTTTGGAGTGCCTTTGTTGGTGTAAAGAAATTATTTTCTATTTGTAGTTTACTAATAGAATTTGAAGATTATGAACAACTGTTGAGTTTTTATTGCTTGAGATGGTAAGATTTTTCTCTTTTTATCTTTTAATAAAGTGAACTTGTATATTTTTCAATTTTAAGCTATCATTTCATTGCTATAATGCGTCCAACTTTTTCATATCTTTTGTTAAAATGTTACTAGATTTAGTCAGATAATCATTTTAAGTGTAACAGCATCTATTTTTGAGTATGATTGACTTTTAATTTGATTTCTATTTCAATAATATACTTTTTCTTGATTATATTAATTATTCATGTTTTCTTAGTTTTACTCTACCCTTTAACTTCTCAAGTTCCATGGGTGTGGTGCAGTCCTACTTTGACTAAGAGTAGGAGTCTCTGAGGGCCAGACTACTATGAATGCTGCTGCTCCTCTGGACCTAGCCACCCAGTGGGACTGTCAGCCTACAGACTGGTGCTAGGGAATGTCTGCAAGGGATGTGACCTGTCCTCTAGTCTCCCATCAGTGGATACCAGCACCAGCTCTGACAGGGGTGGCAGGGGAATTACATAGACTTTGTGATTGCAAGGGATGTGACCTGTCCTCTAGTCTCCCATCAGTGGATACCAGCACCAACTCTAACAGGGGTGGCAGGGGAATTACATAGACTTTGTGAGATTCCTTGGTTATTGGTCTTAGCAATGCTGACTTTCTCAAATTACTGTGGTGGTAAGGTACTGGCATGTGGACAAACTCAGGACCTCCTGGTTACCCAAAGTGATGCAGGCAATAGTGATAGCGGAGGTCATGCACAAGTTTTTTCCTTCCTGGCGTTGTGTTATTCTGCCTGCAGATGCTGTAACGGACTATCATTTGGCCTCTAGCCAGGAGGAGGCACTTGACAAAGAGCTCCAACTGTACTGGTAGAAGTGAGTTTTGTGTTTGCCTTGTGTTACCCAGGATAAGTACTCTTGGTTGGGGGCAGGCCGTGGAGCTCCCCACATTCTCTGTCCTTTCTGTTAAGCTACCAGGGCAGGTGCAGGGGCAAGGACAGGTGGAGGCTGGGTCAGTCAAGTCTGTGCTCTGGCTCCCCCTATGTAGGCACGATCAGTGGTCACAATGAGGATCAGAGCAAAGCTCTCTGTCTGCTGGGGTAACGTTCGAGGGAGAAGTGCAGCTGCCTCTGCTGCACAGAAGAATCCACATGCGGAGTATGTGTAGCAGCAAGAAGTAAACCTCACCTGGCTCTTACACACTTGGCAAGGCAGGTCTCACATTTGCAGTGTTCCACTAGCATGAGGTAACTGGATTCCAGGCACACTACTCTCAAAACTCAAAAATGCCCCAGGTCATAAGCCTTCCCCACTGATATGGTTTGGATCTGTGTCTCTGCCCAAATCTTATGTCAAATTGTAATCCCTAATGTTGGAAGTGGAGCCTGGTTGGAGAGGATTGGATCATGGGGATAGAGTATCCATGAATGGTTTAGCACCATCCTCCCTTAGTACTGTTCTTGTGATAGTGAGTGAGTTATCATGAGGTCTGCCTTTTTTTTTTTTTTTTTTTTTTTTAAGTGTATATCACCTTTGCACTCACTCTCTCTCTTGCTCCTGCTCCCATCATGCAAAACAACCTGCTGCTCCGTTGCCTTCTGCCATGATTAGAAGCTTCCTGAGGCCTCTCCAGAAGCAGAAACCACTATGCTTCCTATACAGCCTATGGGACCATAAGCCAATTAAACCTCTTTTTTTTTAAAAAAATAAATTACTCAGTTTCAAGTATTTCTTTATAGGAATAAGAGAATGGCCTAACACACCCACTGAGATATAAACTGTTGCTTTCAGGCCATGCTCCTCTGAAGCAGGGGTGTCCATCCCCTGTGGCTGTGGCCATAGCACACTTCTTACTCATTCCTCAATTCTGACCAAAGGGAGTTTGTCCCCACTCAAGACTGTATTGTGATTCTCACTTGGGAGTTTCTCTCAACCTGTGACCACAACCTGAGTTAGTTGGCAGACTTCCGCAAGGTCCCTTGTGATGTAGGATTAGGAGTGACTTTTCTCTGTTCCTGCTGGAGTCTGAGAGTGCACACAAACCACGTCCAGATGCTGCTATTTCACATCTATTTCCCACTGCTCACTGAAGCAGCTCCAGTACTGGGTATGGTTAAGGCATTTCCCCATGTTCTGGATGGCCAGGTTTCCCAGTGGGAGTATATATCCCACAGGCAGTTTCTCCCCACTCATACTCTTGGGACTCATAATTTTTCATGTGGGTCGCAGGATAGGCTGCTGCCCACCACTTTTTTCAAAGAGTTTATGGTTACTTTTTTGTTGTTGTTGTTGTTAAGTTTCTGTGTTGCTTCTTGTAAAAAAAATTCAGAGCGTGAATCTCTACTCATTATATTGTCTTTTCAAGTGGGAGAGGCATGCTAACAGTGTCTCCAGTATGGTGTCCTGGGGAAAAAAGTTATCTGGCATTTAATTGAAGAGAGAATATGAATGTTAAATTTATCAGTATTTGTAGTTATAGTTTAATTTTAGTTGATTTATTATTGTGAAATGACACTTACACATTACTTCTTTTTCACTAACTAAAAATCCTCCCTCCTTCCTTCCTTTCTCAGGCCCCACTCTACTCCCTCTCTTCTTCCCTGTCTCCATTCCTCCCTCTCTCTCTCTTCCTCTGTCTCTTTAGTTCTACCTCTTTCTTCCTTTTTCCTCCCTTTTTCGTGCTTTCGTCTCTCTCTCCCTCCTTGCTTGCCTGCCTGCCTTCCTTCCTTCCTCCCTTTTCCCCTTCCTTCCTTCCTTCTTTCCTTCCTTCCTCCTTTCTTTTCTCCTTCCTTCCTTCCTTCCTTCCTTCCTTCCTTCCTTCCTTCCTTCTTTTCTCTCTCCTTCCTTTCTTCCTTCCTTCCTCCCTTTCGTTCTTCTTTTTCTTCCTCCCTCTTTCCTTTCTTCCATCCTCTTTAATTTTTCCTTCTCCTTAATATATAAACATGATATGTATTCTAGAAGACCTAACTGAATTTTTTCTTAATAGCTTTCAGGAAATTACTGATAGTTTTTTTCCCTTCAGCAAACATACAAGCTAATTTTGTCCATCCAACTTCTTTCTCCAGGAAGACCCACTACCTTGTGTGAGACTATGGGGAAAGCTGAAATTTGGTTAATCCGAACTTATTGGGATTTTGAATTTCCTCGTCCATACTTACCTAATTTTGAGTTTGTTGGAGGATTACACTGCAAGCCTGCCAAATCTTTACCTAAGGTAGGTCTACAACAGTGGAGGACTTTATGCTCCTCATAATAAAATACCTAATTTTCTTTTAAAATTTATAGCCTCAATAACAAATAAATTTTGCTGGACATTTCGGTTTGCTGCTCCACATCTATTTTCCTCATGATAGAGGTCTCCTATAAGTAATATTAGGTGTTTTGGACTTTACATTGATAATCTAAACTGAAGAATAAAATGATTCAAGTTGTGTGTTACAAATATCAGTGTGTCTATACCTTGATGCTGGACCTGGGGAGATAGAAAACCAGATCATAGAAATTACTAAGAAGATTGCCATAGTCTTCTTAACAAGACACATAGCATTATGAACAGGAATATTTACCAAATTTCTTTTTTTTTCACTTTTTTAATTATACTTTAAGTTCTAGGGTACATGTGCACAATGTGCAGGTTTGTTACATATGTACACAAGTGCCGTGTTGGTGTGCTGCACCCATTAACACATCATTTACATTAGGTATATCTCCTAATGCTATCCCTCCCCCTTCCCTCCACCCCATGACAGGCCCCAGTGTGTGATGTTCCCTTCCTGTGTCCAAGTGTTCTCATTGTTCAGTTCCCACCTATGAGTGAGAACATGTGGTATTTGGTTTTCTGTTCTTGCGATAGTTTGCTGAAAATGATGGTTTCCAGCTTCATCCATGTCCCTACAAAGACATGAACTCATCCTTTTTATGGCTGCATAGTATTCCATGGTGTATATGTGCCAAATTTCTTAAGAGATAAAGATGTCTTCATGAAAACTCTTGGGTGAATTCCACATAACTTGGTGAGTAAGAAGTCATTATTGAAGAAAGACAATGAAATGAGGCAGGACTCTTAGGTTTTAATCTTGTGAATTTATTAGATAGTTGTGACTTCTACTGTCAGGAAACAATTGGTAAAAAAAAAAAAAAAAAAAAAAAAAGAAAAAGAAAAACTCTTTTGTGTCAACAATGGTGAGTTACTTTTTGACTTATTTACTTTAAGGAACCAAAAGCATTTTCAGTAATTTCTAGAAATCATTTAAGTAGTACAAAGTGTAAATCCAAGCAGAAAGCATTTAGAAATAGATTCAGATTCATCAGCATAAAGTAACTATTATAAAACTAAGAGACTCAAATATTGTATTGGTTCTTTATAAATATAGTGTCAGGTTTTATGGCATGAAAAAGAAATTGTATACTACAATATGAAGTCTTCGGAGAAGAAATGTGGAATATAAGAAATGTTATACAGAAAAAGTGTTGAGAAGCAAAATAGACTACAGGTACACATGGTAGGAACAACGTATTTAACTATCAATAGGGAGTGAGGAAATAGGCTGTTATTTATTTGGTTCATACACAAACAAAAACAATCTTTTTAGAAAGTTCCTGGTTCCCATAAGAGTACTAAATTTCTGTTTATGGTAAAAGACATATTTAAGTTTAAAATTTTATTTCAGGATTCTGAAAATTTTATTTAAGGATTTTCTTGCCAGTCAAATTATGACTGCAGGCAAGCTCTAGTGAATGTTTATTATAGGAGATAATGTACCAATATCTAAATAAAGACACAGAAATATACATGACATATCCATAGGTCACTGGATAATAACCCATGCCACACTATTATGTTTTTCCTCCCAAACCCACTTTTTACACAAACACACACAAATACATATGCTCTCACAATTTCACAAAGACAAATCAGTTATATTTTACAACAGCAGACATTATACCATTACGTATTCAATCAATTTAAATATTGATATAGGCTTTGGGAAATATCAATACCAATCATGGATTATATTGATGATAATTACACCAATCACTGGATACACAGAATACAAAAGTAACAAGAGACTGTCAAGTGAAAAATCCATATCAATATGGTAGGTTTGAATGTGTGTGTATGTGTATGTTTTGTGTGTGTGTGTGTGTATTATTTTAATTAATGAATACCTATTTGGAAACTAAACCAATATGGTAAAGCACCAATTCCTGGGACTTCAGAAATATTCTCCTGACATTAAGCCAAAAATGGCAGTCTATTTTCACTTAAGATACTACCCTCCCCTAATAATTTGGCTAGTCAGAAACTGATCCATCAGTGATTCCAGTGTGATCATGACAAATATTTGCACATGGAATGCAGAATACATCTCTAGAAAGTAGCATTCACATAGATTATGATGTGAAAGGCCTTAATCTCAGATTTTGCAGCATCAAATTTGCAAAACTATAAGTAATGACCTGGGGAATTTTATTGGCAGAGAAATTTATATTTTACTTTTGCTTTAAGGCTCAAATTAAGGGCACGTAGCTAACAGCACACTCATGGCAGCTTATACATCAGGAAGAAGAGATACACTGTCTCATAAGCATCATTGTGATTATAGTTGGAGATGCACTTTGTTGTCTCGTTCTAAAATATGTTACTATTAGATGACATTTTACACAAATTTTTTCTTAGACCTATTAAACAAGGAAGGCATAAACTTGACAAAATGATCATGAATGCTTAACAGAAACCAGTAAATTTATTAATAATTTATTAGATATAACTGGCATGCTAATAATTTTAAAAGCCTAACTCAGTACCCTTTACTGGGCTTCCTTCCAAAAACTGTTTTTATGAGTTTGCAAACAACCTTGTTGGTTGGTTAAATTAAGCCTTGGGGGTAGCAATTTCAGTTACCATGAGAAAGGTTGTCTCTTATTTAGTGTTCATTTCTGTCATGGTTTTGGTTCCATGCTTGGACTTGTAATCACTGACTTTATATTTAAGTTATACATTTCAGAGACATGTTTCCTCTTAAGGAGACTAGATCTGACTGGGTACAGTGGCTCATGCTTGTAATTCCAGCACTTTGGGAGGCCGAGACAGGTGGATCACTGGAGGTCAGGAGCTCGAGATCAGCCTGGCCAATGTGGTGAAACCCCATCTCTACTAAAAATACAAAACTTAGCCAGGCACGGTGGCATGTCACTATAATTCCAGTTACTCAGGAGGCTGAGGTGTGAGAATCACTTGAACTGGGGAGGTGAGTTTGCAGTGAGCGGAGATCATGCCACTGCGCTCCAGCCTGGGCGACAGAGAGAGACTCTGTCAAAAAAAAAAAAAAAAGAAACTAGATCTTTCTACATGTCAGAAGACAGACCATGTTAATAATTTCTCTGGCATACATCTTAATTTAACCTACTTAAATGTGTAAGTAAACTTATTTTTTCTTATGATGCTACACCTTTGTAATAGAAAATATATTATGTATGCAGGAAATGGAAGAATTTATCCAGAGCTCAGGTAAAGATGGTGTTGTGGTGTTTTCTCTGGGATCAATGGTGAAAAACCTTACAGAAGAAAAGGCCAATCTTATTGCCTCAGCCCTTGCCCAGATTCCACAGAAGGTCAGTACAGCCTGGGATCCTGGTACACAGCTTTTTACTAAGGGGAGACACAGTGCGTCTAGTAACGTTCTTTCCATATGAAAATTGAAACTCATTATACACTGAGTACCATTAGTAACAGTTGTAAGTAAAATTGTGTAATATATTAAAATTATGTACATTAGCACATTGAATCATTTCCCTACTGAGCCTTGGCATTATTTTGGGAACGCATACTTTTTTGAAGTTATTTATTTATTTATTTATTTATTTATTTATTTATTTATTTATTTTTGAGACGGAGTCTCGCTCTGTCGCCCAAGCTGGAGTGCAGTGGCCGGATCTCAGCTCACTGCAAGCTCCGCCGCCCGAGTTTACGCCATTCTCCTGCCTCAGCCTCCCGAGTAGCTGGGACTACAGGCGCCCGCCACCTCGCCCGGCTAGTTTTTTGTATTTTTTAGCAGAGACGGGGTTTCACCGTGTTAGCCAGGATGGTCTTGATCTCCTGACCTCGTGATCCGCCCGTCTCGGCCTCCCAAAGTGCTGGGATTACAGGCTTGAGCCACCGCGCCTGGCCTGAAGTCATTTATTTTTAATGGAATAGAGATGAAAACTTTAAGCCCCCACTGAACTTTTACTATTTGAAATTTTTTTGTTCTCCACTGACTACTTTCAAAACTTCTGAAGTTTGTTAGCTCCATGGCCCAGGAAAAGAGAGTGTGTATACACAAAGCAGGGAGAAATTATGCTAAAAATGTAATTCAAATGTCTAGGTTTTATTACAACTCTTATCAAAATGTAGTTGGTTTAGAAGTAGAAGTCTGGATTCAATTAGTCTTTCTAAGTTGAATAATCTCTAGCTAAAAACAATTAAAATTCAAATATTATAGTCCAAAAACATGCATTTTCTGATTTATGTTATTCAATTAACCTTCATTTTTATCTCTACAATTTTGCATTACTATTTTTTTTATATTTCTATTCATGAAACATCCTAGGACTCTTTATATTTATGTATTGGTTAAAGTACATAACACGCTTCATGATTTTTCTCCTCCATGTTGTGATTGATTAAACTGGTCTTGTTTATGTTCTATTTCTTCACTTAAAATATAACTTCCAAAAGCTTTTAAGTGATAAATATCAAAACAATAATACTATACTTAATAGATTATTAGTACAAGACTTTACAAAAAGGTAGATATAACAGTCCTGCTATATATCTCAACGTTTGTAAACTCCTGCTTACATAATTGCCATCTTCCACGTAGCTGGCTAAATGATTTCTAAATAATTCTACCAACTTAAAATGTCCTCATTGTATTTTTCTTGCAAAATTAAAGCACAATTTTCCACAGGTTTTGTGGAGATACGTAGGAAAGAAACCAGCCACATTAGGAAACAATACTCAGCTCTATGATTGGATACCCCAGAATGATCTTCTTGGTAAGAATGTTGGGAAAGAAAAGCTGTACAGTGGGACAATAGACAAGTTAAGTAACTCTTTAATAGCAAATACATTCCATAAATTTTTAATAATTTAAAATTTTGACACCCAATTTTAAAGCAGATGTAATTACGTAATTGGCGGTTAATTTTATAGATTCATATTTTCTGTTTCACAAAAGAGCATTTTCAGTTAAGATTAATTACACTTCAAGTTTCATTTTCAGTTCAGATACCATCTCCTCAGTAATATATTCCCAGAAAATGCAAATGCTGTTAGTTACTGCTTTTCCTGGGATCACAGTTTTCTGAGAGGGCAACGCCCTCTGTGATCTGCTTTTGTAGAAAATGTATCCTTCTTTAGAGAGTTATGTTATAGCTTTTGGACCCCTTCTGTCTCTCAAATTCTGCTAATGTGTTATTATTACACACCCACTTCTCACTCCATCCTCAAATCAGGTCATCCCCAAACCAAAGCTTTTATCACTCATGGTGGAACTAACGGGATCTATGAAGCTATTTACCACGGAGTCCCTATGGTGGGAGTTCCCATTTTTGCTGATCAGCCTGATAACATTGCTCACATGAAGGCCAAAGGAGCAGCTGTGGAAGTGAACCTAAACACAATGACAAGTGTGGATTTGCTTAGCGCTTTGAGAACAGTCATTAATGAACCTTTGTAAGTACTAAGCCTCCTAAAGACTTGTCTAACATTAAGTACGTTTTTTATAATACCAGAAA
The DNA here is from genome assembly GCF_003255815.1 of Theropithecus gelada. NCBI lineage: Eukaryota > Metazoa > Chordata > Mammalia > Primates > Cercopithecidae > Theropithecus > Theropithecus gelada. The sequence goes on from NC_037672.1 coordinate 72,471,433, forward strand.
ATGTACATTCTTTAATACTTTTGTAATTATTTTCCAATAACAACCGTAACCTGTCCAATATAAAAACTATTTTATTTGCCAAACTGCTGAAGTGATTTCCTGAAATTGGAAAAAAAAGAAAATCCTAAGACTTCAAATATTCTTTCAATCTTTTTCAAAATAAAGAATGCTATGATTATATACATTCTCATTTTTTTCTGGGTAATCTGCTTAATTTTATAAACTAATTAGTAAGTATGTACATATTATAAACTAATCAGTAAATACAAAATTGAAATGATAATATACCCACTAATAATCATTCAGAAATAACTATTAACACTGAGTATTTACCATTCTATACCTTTCATTAGTATATGTATACACACAGAGAGAAAATATATAGGGTAATGAATAATTGTTTAAATATTGATTGGTACTATCTGTGATATTTTAAATAAAATTTAAGTATAATTTTATCTGATTTAGCTTTTAGATTGAAATGAATCTATAAAATATATTGAGCTATATATAGACACATAGCTTAGTATATAATATGTATGTCTATATATATATATACACACTTGTATCTTATTTTTTTTCTCTGAAAGATTTCATCAAAGCTAGGAAATAATATGATATATGTATATGTAATTTTGAGTCTTTATTTTTGATGATATGTTTTAAAATTAGCCATGTACAGTTCAACTCCTGCTTTGAAATTTATCTCTATTTCATTCCAAATTTGTATTACTTACATTGTAATTTTACTTTACCAATATTTGTCATTTTTTCTCACATTTATTTAGTCTTTTTCCTATATTTTAAGTGACTCAGTGTTCACCACTGAATTACAGATTATTTATTCTAAAATATTTACGATTTATTTCTTGACTGATTATCTCACATGGAATTTTATTCCAATAAAGACTTGGATATTGAATTCTCCGAGACAATGTTTAGCAATATTCTCTCACTGCTTTGTTATGAGAATGACTTCTGTCTGAATATAATATATTTAGCTCTTGCTTTCTTTCCTTCAGACCTGTGGAAATATCACTCACGGCCTTCCAGTTTAAATTGTGCTATAGGATTTCTGAGTCCTGCCTGACCATTTTATCATTTTGCTTTCTTTTCAATTTGGAAAAAGAAATTGTTACTTTTTAAAAATCAGAAACTCAATTATGGTGTATTCTTATAAATTATTTTATATATTTTTCTTCAGTTACACTGTGTCCTTACAGCACTGTTAATCTAGCATAAAAAAATCCAGTTTTTCTTTTCAGAAATTAATTCTTTTGTGTATTATTTCTTAGAATACCTTTTATTTCCATTTTTTATATTTACTTCTGGACCACCAGTTTAGTCCTCCCTATGATAAAATATTTTGGTATGTTTTCCTCTATTATTTCCTAATTGTTCTAATCAATTTTTACTATTCTTAATTCATTGAGATTGCCTCAAATAGTTCACAAATTAGTAAATTTATTATTTTTACCATGAGCATTGCTTGCTATTTCTAATTTCTTTATTAATTCTTCAAACTGACTGCCATTTTTGACAACTTATTTCATCAGCTCACCTATCTCCTTATCACTTCCTCTTGCTTTATAATTCAATTTTGATAGTGTATTCATTACCCTCCTGCTATTATTATATTTTGAATCTCCTCTTCTTTGGACTATATGCCATACCTAAATGAATTTTTAGTTTCTCATTTATTTTTCAATATATATAAGTGGTTATCAGGCTGTTATTTTTTCTTGGTCTTGGTGTTTGCTCTGAATTTGGGTAGGTGCCTTAAACTTGCTTCTATGTTGTATTGGATTTAATTGTTTTCATGTAGAGTCAAAGCTTGAAGAATAGATGTAACATTTCATTCAGTTTTCCTGAAGGCTGAGATTCAGGAAGTAGAGGAGAAGGTAAACTCGGATGGAATTTAGTGCTTTTTCTTAATGGAACTAACCTGCTTAAAAACATCTATTCAGTGTCCTTTGCCAGGCATTTTAGACACGGGGGCAAGTGTACTTATTTCAGAAAAGAAAGACATTCAATACTTGGTTTAGATTCATACCAAGACTCAGCCCTGGTTGTCCACTTTTGCTTCCCATTCACATTCAAATTAATTGACTTTTATTAATACATACATGTTGTATAAGTCATAATTTTAGAAATCATAATTCAGGAGCTAAGTGGTGGGTTAGGAGCTCTTGCAAGACTCAGTATGAACTTTTTGTTACTTCAGTGTCTAGTCAATTAGACTATTACAAAATTGTTAGTGGCTGACAATGGTTCATTTTATTAATTATCAGCATAGGTACGGTCTGTGATTCTCTTTAACTCTAATGCTTAAAATGATCGTTAAATATTATTATTGACTTGAAAACTGTAAACCAAAAATAAAATTCTAAGTCTCCCACCCAACTGTCTGAATGGACTTCCTCCTCAGCCAGGCCTCCTTTAAATTTAATCTTAGAGTCTGTTTTAGGCCATGATGGGAAGTGAGGGTCAAACATGCCTCAGTATACCTCTCTGGCATTAGCATCAACACAGACTTTAAGTCTGATAAGAAACATTTCACAACCTATTCTCTCTGAAGCCTACTACCTGAAGGCTCCTTCTGCAAATAAGGACTTGGGTCTTTGCAATCCTTTATCTTAACCAAGGCATTCCTTCCCTTTGATCGCAGGTCTTTAGACAAACTCAACCAATTGTCAACCAGAAAATGTTTAAATATACCTGTAGCCTGGATGCACCTCCACTTCAAGTTGTCCCACTTTTCTAAACCAAACCGATGTATTTCTTAAATGTATTTGATTAATGTTTATGCCTTCCTAAAATGTAAAAACCAAGTTGCATCCCCAAAGCCTTGGGCACATATGCTAAGGACCTCCTGAGGGCTGTGTCATGGGCCATGAACATTCATATTATGCTATAAGTAAATACCTTCAAATATTTTAGATTTTGACTCATTTCATTGACAAAAATATTGATGCAATAAACAAGAACTATAAATACTGTGAGAAATTTCTAAATAAATGCCTAAAAATTATTTAATTTAAAATACCATCACTTTAACCCTAAACCAAATACTACCTCTGGGAACACAGGGTACAGTTTAGAGTATACATATGGATGTGTTTATACTCCATTCTGTTATTCATTAAAGCAATTAATAAACATTAACAATTACATTTGAATAGATAGACCATCATAAGCTAATTATTCAGAATATTTTAACATATCAGTCATAAAACATTAGTGTATAATAAAACATGAAATAATGAATTTTTGAGTATGGTCTTTGTCCCACATCATTTATAGGAAAACATGTTTTCTTCTTATTATTATTTTTTGATTCACATGTACAAATTTATTTATTGTCTAAAGTATATTAGGATGATCCATGTGAAATTACTGTCTTGACCCTACCTAAGGTTCAATGCAGTTGCAAGTATGAATATTCTTTTTCACTAGATACACACACACACACACACACACACACACTCAACACATGTAAACTACTTTTGCTGCTTAATCTAGTGTACCATGTTCTCTTGTAAATGATCACCATATTCCCCATTCCCCAGTCCTAACAATGTCGTGCCAACACCAGGACATCTCTACACAGACCCTTTACCTTCTCTCATCTTCATGACTCCAGGCTGGAACTTTTATTCCAGACACAAACCAAAATGAAACCTACTAACTTTGGTTTAACAACTGGGGAAACTGCAAGTGAAGACATAATTTGCCTTTTAAATATGTAGATATCCATCCAATATTGTTTGAGAAGCTATTAGAACTGTTATCTCTATGACTATTGCTATTGTGATGGCAAGTTGATTAAGAGCTCTAATTCTAGGGAGATGTTTCAATTGAAACATCAAAGTTCAGGTACTTGGATATGCCACTTCTTAAATCACTAGAGTAGTTTTGTTCAGTCTTCATGTTACAGATACAGATACTGTCCTTTTTATCAGAAACATACAAATGTGTGCCACAGAGTAATTATCACAGTGCCAACATCTTAGAACTGTCAAATGACTCACTAATGCTGACTGCCAATGTCCTTTGTCTGTCATATGAACTAGTCAGACATTAGAAGATATGCTTATGTATGTGTTCAATGATTTTTATCCCACCATATTAGGTTATGAACTATCTTGGTCTTGGAATCATCCTGCACAGTATAATTCACACAGTATCAAAATTACTTTTGGAAAAATTATGCTAGATATATATGTTTACAACTGGCTTACTCTACTTTTTTATGTCTACATTTGATCATACTTGTTTTAAGAATATATTTCATCCACATCTTCCCTTTCATAACTCTTAAAATCCTATGCACTAGCAAAGTTCATGCAAAAATTATATTCTTGCTCAACATAATTACGGCCTTTAACTTGTATAGCAAATATGTATCACATGTTTATCTTCAATGAAAATGAAAACAAAAATTATCTAATTTCTGCCTATTTATTTGTCTTCTAGTTATAAAGAGAATGCTATGAGGTTATCAAGAATTCACCATGATCAACTTGTAAAGCCCCTGGATCGAGCAGTCTTCTGGATCGAGTTTGTCATGCGCCACAAAGGAGCCAAGCACCTGCGCCCAGCTGCCCACAACCTCACCTGGTTCCAGTACCACTCTTTGGATGTAATCGGGTTCTTGCTGGTCTGTGTGACAATGGCTATATTTTTGGTCATACAATGTTGTTTGTTTTCCTGTCAAAAATTTGGTAAGATAGGAAAGAAGAAAAAAAGAGAATAGGTCAAGAGAAAGAAGAAATTTTTTATATATATAAAATTTATATATATATATAAGTTTGGCAAAATCCTGAATGTTATAGTCCTATTAATTCCAGCCAAAAGGAGTTTAACAAAAACATATCTCCCATCCTGTTTCCAAATTTTCTATTTCTCTACTTGCAATAAGCCTACTGATAAACTCTAGATTTTGGCATGATTATCATTAACTTGTGAGTTGTAGTCTTCTATTTCTCCTTTGTCTTTCCCTGCTGACTATACCCTCTTCTTTTCACTCTTCTGCACAAGGATACTACCTAATTTTAAATATGTTCTATTCATAGTATCAAATTATTTTATAGTTCACCTTAATTAATGATTAACATTATGCTGAATCCTGGTAATGCATACAGTGTAGATAGAATTTGATAGGTGTAAGGAAGAGTCAAATTCACAAGTTTTCATATACCAAATAATTCAGGGAGCCACCACAGGACAGGAGTGTGTTATGAGAAAGGTAATGATTTCCTTGTTTTAATAAAAATAAACTCTTCTGCGTGCTCAATTTTGCAGGAGTTAGAGAATGAATTTTAAGTGTAATGTGCATCCCTATTTAATGTCTACAAAATTTTCATTGAGCATATCCAGAAAATCACAGTGTAACTTGCCTGCCTTTCTTCAACATATATTCTTATATAAGCTGTAGTGGAAGATTTGGATACTGTCTTTAATAAATAAATCAATTGACTCTTTGATTTCAAGGAGAAAGTTCTATGTTATATGTTGAAGGTGAACAGATCATATTTAGAGAATATAATAAAGAAAAATCTAGAAAATAGTAATTTTATAAAATTTTTAGTTAGGTGTTCAAATAATTACATTAAATATCAATTAATTATGTTTAAAAATCACTAATGTTCATAATATATAATCACCATTTGTAATCAAAAGTTTAATTTTATGCCGAAAAATAAAAAATGCTTACTTGGAATTTGAGGTCATTGCATTATTTTTGTCTTTATCTTCCACAAATTTAAATTTATCAATTAATTGTTATGCTGTGTATATAAAAGACTAAGAGCTTGACCAAGGATATGGTATAATAAATTTTTACCAATGGAAAGCACTAGTTGGAGGCAAATGCTTTTACTTGATTCAGCTTTGCATTAATTTAATAAATATATTAAAGATTTTGCTTTATCCTTTATAAATTTAATGACATTTCTAACTAAAGTGTTAATTTCAATATTTGAAATTGAGAAGATAAATTACATTCACTGGCTTTGTAAAATTTTTGAAATTCTTTCTTTCATTCTTTCTTTTTTCAATTTTACATTATTTTAAGTTCCAGGATGCATGTGCAGGTTTTTTACATAGTAAACGTGTGCCATGGTGGTTTGCTGCACCTATCAGCCCATCACCTAGGTATTAAACCTAGCATGCATTACCTGCAGGCATATAGCTAGGCATACACTCAATTTTAATAGTTTGTAAAATCTAGAAATATAGCCAAACATAGAGTCAACTGATATTTGACAAGAATGCAAAACTATACAATGAAGAAAAAAATAGTCTCTTTAACAAATACCAGTGGGCAAACAGATTTATCAATATTCAAAAGAATAAAATTGAACCCCTTACCTCAAGCCATATATAAAAATGGACTCAAAATAGATGATTTAAAAAAAAAATCCAAATGTAGAAGCAAGAACTATAAAACTCTTAGCAGGAAGAATATGGGTATAACTTTCTAACCCTGAATTTTGCAAGGTTTTTAGATATGACACCAAAAGCAGAAGCAATCAAATTAAAATTGATAAATCAGACTTCACTGAAATTAAATTTTTTGTACATCCAAGAACACCATCACTAAAGTCTGAAGAGAAACCAGACTTTGGAGGATGTAGTTGCAAATTACATACATGGTAAATGACTTGTGTAAGAAATTTATAAAGAAAGCTCACAGCTCAATGATTAAAAAAAAACAAAAACAAAAACAAAAAAACCCACAAATGACCCAATTCAAAAATGTTCATAAGATCTGAACAGGCATTTCTCTAAGGAATATGTAAATGTCCAATAAGGACAAATGAACAAATGTAATGTCCAATAAGAACAAATGAGAAAAATGCTCTGCATCATTAGGTTCAACATTATTACAGGAAAATGTTAGTAAAAATCACAATGAGATACCACTTCACCCTTACTAACACGGCTATTATCAAAAAGATAAATAATTAAAAGTGTTGGCAAGGATGTGGAGAATTTGGAATCTTCATACTTTGCTTGTGTGAATCAAAAATTATTCAGGCATTTTGAAACAATCTGCCAGTTTATCAAAAGTTTACACATAGAGTTACAATACGACCCAGCAATTCTACTTCTAGTAGTATACCAGAGACAAATGACAATAAGTCTATACAAAATTAATACATGCATGTTGATAAACAACATCTTAACCAAAACTGGAAGGAAAACTACAGTCATCATTGATAAATGAATACACAATATGATGTAGAATATTATTTGGCAATAAAAATAATGAAGTCTTGATGCATGCTATACCATTAATGAAACTTTTAAAAACATTATACTAAGTATAGATGTCAAACAACAAAGATCACATACTGTGTAAGTCTCTTCATATGAAATGCTCTTAATAGGAAAATCGGTAGAGATAAAAAGTAGGGGAACCGGGCGCAGTGGCTCACGCCTGTAATCCCAGCACTTTGGGAGGCACGAGCTCAGGAGATCGAGACCACGGTGAAACTGCGTCACTACTAAAAATTCAAAAAACTAGCCCGGAGCGGTGGCGGGCTCCTGTAGTCCCAGCTACTCGAGAGCTGAGGCAGGAGAATGGCGTGAACCAGGGAGGCGGAGCTTGCGGTGAGCCGAGATGGCACCACTACACTCCAGTCTGGGCGACAGAGCGAGACTCCGTCTCAAAAAAAAAAAAAAAAAAAAAAAAAATGGAGGATAAGGAAAGGCTAAGGGTACAGTGTTTCTTTTGGTGGGTGATAAAATACTCTAAATCTTGTTCTAGTTGTTGAGAAATTCTATGAATATACGATTAACCATTGAATTGTATATTAAAAACTCTTTTTTGGAAGACAGGGTTCACTTGTCACCAAGGCTGGAGTGCAGTATTGCAATCTCCACTCACTGCATCCTCAACCTCCTGGGCTCATGGCGTCCTCCCACCTCAGCCTCCCAAGTAGCTGGGACTGCAGGTGCACACCACCACAGCCAGCTAATTGTTCGTTTTGGGTTTTTTTGTTTTTGTTTTGTTTTTTTTTTTTTTTTTTTTTTGTAGAGATGAGGATTCACTGTGTTACCCGTGTTAATATCAAATCCCTGGGTTTAAGCAACCCACCTTCCTGGGTTTCACAAAGTCCTGCGATTACAGACGTGAGCCATTGCACCCGGCCATTGAATTGTACACTTTAAACTGATAAATATATGATATGTGTTTTGTATGCGTATTTTTTACACACAAAAGTATCTTGAACGGCGACATCCAAGAAATGGTAATTCAGCTGTATAATTTATCTTCAGTTCTGTGTCAAGGAGACAGCAGACAAAGAAGTCTCCATTTGTCACTGTACTTGACACTTCACAAACCTCTTACGTGACTTAGGTGTCTAGAAAACACAAGTTCAACTCTTACTGTGGAGTAAAAGACTTGTAATTTTAAAAGACACATTAACACACACTTGTAAGCATGAGGCCATCTGCCTTTTCTTGATCCATTTGCCATCCAGAAACTGTGATCATTCATATAATGTATTTACTTTGACATTGCTATGGTTTGAATGTGTCCCTTCCAAAATTCAGGTGTTGCCAATGTGACAGATTATGAGAAGGGCCTCTTAGAAGTGATATTGCCTTCTGCGTGAATGGGATGAAGGTCTTTATAAAAGAGGATTCAAGCAGTATTCAGCAGGCTTGCTTTTCCACCACATGAAGATACAGAATTGGTCACTTTTGCCATTCCACTTTCATCATGTGAGGATGCAGCAAGAAAGCTTTCCCTAGATACCAGCATCTTGCTCTTTAACTTGCCAGCCTCCAGAACTGTGAGAAAACAATTTCGGTTCTTGGTAAAATATCCAGTCTCATGTATCTTGTTATAATAGCAAAGCTGTGTAAGCCAGATGTGTTGGAGTTTTCTTTTAAATTCTTGATGATTTCTCCTTAGTTAGAAGCAACAGCAATAGCATAGAGAAATAAGCATTGCAGTTAACTAGGATGCCTGTGAAATGAACTTCAGTTTTGCTCCCCCTACAGTTGAGTTGTTACTTTAGGTAGAGTTGTGGAAAGGTGCTGGTAAAATATAGACATTGGATCAATATGAAGTGAATTGAGAACTGTAATGAAGTGAATTGAGAACATATGAAGTGAGTATTGAATAAACTTATACAGAGAGGTCATACAGTGACTGTTCTAGACCTTTGTTTTCCATTTTCCTTGATCTCAATAGACTATCTAGTATTACATTTGAACTTTTTAATACATGTTGCACTATAGATGGATTGTAGAATTTTTTGACAGGATAGATCAATGCATAAAAGATGTGCCCAAAGGTACATTTTGGACAGATATGGCACTACTATGAAACAATTATGGGGATATTCTGAATGTCATGAAAATCTTTGTAAAAATTTTATTTTCAACAAGAAACTTTAAAAAAAGAGGCCGGGCACGGTGGCTCAAGCCTGTAATCCCAGCACTTTGGGAGGCCGAGACGGGCAGATCACGAGGTCAGGAGATCGAGACCATCCTGGCTAACACAGTGAAACCCCATCTCTACTAAAAAAATACAAAGACTAGCTGGGCAAGGTGGCGGGTGCCTGCAGTCCCAGCTACTTGGGAGGCTGAAGCAGGAGAATGGCGTAAACCCGGGAGGCGGAGCTTGCAGTGAGCTGAGATCAAGCCACTGCACTCCAGCCTGGGCGACAGAGCAAGACTCTGTCTCAAACACAAAAACAAACAAACAAACAAAAAAAACTTTTAAAAAAGAATACAAAAGTTGAGGTTTCATGTCATTCTTGCACATGCCAGTGGTCTCAGTGGTGAGCTGCTGACTGAGCTACTAAAGCATCCTTTTTGTACAGTTTCTGCTTCTTTCCTGAATACATACTGGAGAAGTATAGTGGAGGACTTCAATTACCTCCTTCCTACATGTGTGTTTTATAATCAAATAACATAAATGGAGAACACAATATATATGTGTGTGTGTTTTCTTTTGACTCTTGGTTTCAAACATTCAATAAGAAATGGGATCAGTTTTAAAATGTGCTATCAGGGCCTGGTGTGGTGGCTCCTGCCTGTGCTCCCAGTTCTTTGGGAGGCTGAGGTGGGTGGATCATTTCAGGTCAGGAGTTTGAGACCAGCCTGGCCAGCATGGTGGAAACTTGTCTCACCTAAAAATGCAAAATTGGCTGGGCATGGTAGCGCATGCCTGTAGTTCCAGCTACTCCGGAGGTCAGCCTCATCTTGAACTCGGGGTCAGAGGTTGCAGTGGGCCGGGATCGCGCCACTGTACTCCAGCCTGGGCGACGGAGTGAGACTCCGTCTCAAAAAATACAGTAAAAATGTGCCATCAAGTTAGAAGTTTTAAATTCGTGGTACAAGAATTGCCATAGATGTGCTTGAAAGAAACACACAGATGATCTTTTTTTGAGACAAGGTCTGTGTTGCACAGGCTGGAGTATGGTGGCACGAGCATGGCTCACTGCAACCTCAACCTCCTAGGCTCAAGAGATCCACCTGCTTCAGACTTTCATGTGACTGGGACCACAGGCGTGTGCCACCATGACCAGCTGATCTTTTCACTTTTTGTGGAGAGGAGGGGGAATTTAACATTGTTGCCAGGTGGATCTCGAACTCCTGGGCTCAAGCAATCTGCTCGCCTTGGTGCCCAAAGTGCTGGGATTACAGGTGTGAGTTTCTTGCTTTCTTTCTTTTTTTTTTTTTTTAGAGACAATCTTACCTCATTTTGTCACACAGGCCGGAATGACTTTCTAAAATTGCAGAAAGCATATTAATCCAAAATTTGTGCAATTTTTGTAAATTTGAAATTTGTGTAAATTTCTGCAATCTAAAATTGCAGAAAGAATATTATATTCTTGCTGTTTATAATATTGTGGTCATACCAAAGAGAAATAGTATTTCTCCCTAAATAAAATTACAAATAAAAAATTTATGTTTTATTCTTATTCATAAAAGGTATTGTAGAATAGAAAACGTTTTCAAACTGGTTTTGTCTTTGATTGGCTTTTATAATCCACATTTCACAAGAAGAAATGCATTTAACTTTTAAGAATAACTTAGTCAAAAAATATAATGTTACCTTGCCTTGCACAACCTTTAACTATTGCAAATGATGTTTTGTCCTTCCCCTTTGTCCAGTATTTTCCAAATGGTAAAAAGTTTAAATGTTTAAGCTTGCACTGAGAAACCTTGCCACATTTCAGCAGTTTTGTTTTGCTTTTGGTGGAGAGCACCTGATCTCGACTTTACAGCCAATGTATTTACTCTAAATTACACTTTTATACACACAAGGGAAAGTGTAGCTTGTGAAGGCACTCAGGAGCCATAAAATGTGGTCAATCACAATAAATAACATAAACTAAACAAAGTATTCACACTTTCATTTTTTAATAAGGAATTTAAGATCCATAATAAAAGTTTAATGCTTGGAAGAGACACTAATTCAAGGTGATAAAAATACTAATTAGAAAACGCATAACATGCCTCAAGTATGTCAACACTTGACTCCAAAAAGAAGGCATAATCAAAAGTAAGATTAGAACTAATATATTTAATCTATAACAGATATTTAGTACACTCCATGCACTCAAATTTTCTTTAAAAAAACGCTAATATTGTACAATGTTTCTGTGTTTTACATTATTTTTTCCCACAGCTGTTGAAAATTTTAGCCTCAATTTGAAACATGACCTGCATGATAGGCTATAAGTTGTCAATAATTCTGTTTCTTTGGAAAAGTACAGTTGTGACATTTACTCATATTCGCAGATAACTAAAAGGGAAAATAAGAAAAAATATACACTGGATCTGCAGTTAAGTTTTTGACAATGCCAAGGATCAAAAACAGACAAAACAACATTTGTTGAAGATGAAAAGGTATTGCATTGGTCTTAATAGGGATGTTGCCATCTCTGGGTAAGGATGCTGACTGAGCCTGCTCTGCTTCTTCACCTCTATGTGTTTTCTCTTCTACGACAGACCTCCAAGAGACAAGATCAATGTAGTCAGCCACACAAGGTCCATTTGACCTTTCTCATTCTTCTCTAGTCTTTTCTCTCTGACTTTTGAGAAAAATGCTCACTTCACAATATTAGCTGCCTGCTTCTGATGGGTAGGAGATATATAATCAAAATACTCCCACCAAAGCACACTATGGTCTAGACTTGATACTTAAAATTTAGTTTTCATCATTTCTCATCACGGATACCTTGAGGTAACAGGAGATATTTTGGTAAGTGAAAATAATTCCTGCTTGGAACACAGCTTACTGAACTCAAGATTTCATTTCTTTGAGTATTAGATAGTTCTCAATAAATTGATGTATTTACTGAGGAATGGTTCTAAAGAGGTTAGTGATATCCTGTTTGGGAATCGGTTTAGAAAACTGAAAGTACTCTCCAGCTCTACAATTCTGTATTAGGAACAATAGGGAAATGAGAAAGTGCCTCCGCATTGCAACCTAGTGAGTCTCTGGGGGATGACTGTCTACCTGCATAGTAGTTGAGGAACAAGACAAGCTCCCAAACACACGAGAATCAACTTGAAATAACATCAAATTCAGCCTGGGCAATATATTGAGACCCCATATCTACAATAAAATGAGCCGGGACTGGTGACACATGCCTGTAGTCCCAGCTACTTGGCAAGTTGAGGCAGGAGGATCGCTTGAGCCCAAGAGACCAAGGCTGCAGTGAGGTATGGTCATGCCACTGCACTCCAGTCTAGGAGACAGAGCGAGACCATGTCTCAACAAAATGAAACAAAAACATCGACTGCATTCCATATTCAGGTTCTGTAACAGTGACATGTCTAATGAATTACTTTTATTTCTTTTAGGAATGTCTATATCTATGGATTGTCACTATTAAAAAAAAAAAAAAACACAAAAGTGTGAGCATGACAGAGAATAAAATCATACTTTTTTTTTTTTTTTTGTAAAGGAAATGGGATTAGTTTTACAATGAAGAACTAATAAAGTTTTTAATTGGTAGTATGAAGCCCTACCTTTCCTTGTGCCTTTTAAGGTAAATTTATATAAATATAAAATAAAAAAACTGTGTGTTTTACAGTTGAAATGATAAAATGCAAAGATAAAATGATCAATAATCTTACAAATATGGGGGAAAGTCTGCTGTTACCAGATCAGACAGAAGCCTGCGGCCATCACTCATACAGGACACTGTAGGAAGTCATACGACCATGAATTAGTGAATTTCAGATTTATTGAAGCAATGAGATATACATTTTCCACATATTCATTTTTATCTTATAAAAACTCAGCAGGCGTCTTCCTAATATCTTAATAAACAAAGACATAGATTGATGAGGCACACACATATTTCTAGCACAGTTGTGTAGCACTGAGGAAATTGCATGTCCTTGTACAGATCAGTTTTCTTATTTAAAATGAAAATATTTATTTTGTATTACTTAAAGGACTCTTCACAGGTGAGAAATACATTATCTTTATCTCCAGGCGCAAAAAAAAAAAAAAAAAAAAAACTGTACTTGGAGGTTTTTAATAATTATACATTTCTTTATTAAGTCGTCACAAGTCCGTTTTAAATACATAAAACCCGATCAATGCTTGGAGATACATGTAATTAGTCTTTATTTTCTAAAATCTATTTTCCTCTATTTAAAAACTCAGCCAAAACTAAGGGTTAGCACAAATCTTTATTTCCACAATTTCTGAAAACATTCCAGCTGCTATTTGCAAATATTTCTATAAACAATATTCTTCAGTTCTTAACATAACCAAAAGCGTTAGTGGGTACCAGAAATTCAGACATTCTCTCAAAAACATCACATTCACTTGGACAGCCAAGGTTCAGGAAGCAGTTTGCTAAATAGTAGAAACTAAAACGCATGCTCCTGGGAAACCTATTTCCATGGATATGTTAAGATTACTTGATTCTGGGACTAAAATAGTTGTTTACATATACGTCTTTAGAGAGAAAATAAATGCATATTCAATTTTATAGTGCGTTATTTTAATGGCTAGATGATGTTAGAGACAGCTTCCTCTCACTTTGCCTTTCATATATGTGTGTATGTATGTGTGTGTATATATATACTATATAACACAAATTATTGATACAAATTATATTATGTACACGTTAGTTTTTGTAATTATTTCATTAATGCACAGATACTTTCTAAAGCATTGGCTGTATTATTCCAATGTATTTTGGAAAATTACACAGTCTATTCACATGATAATAGTCTCATTATGCTGTCTGTTATTTTACTCATTCAGGGAGACCCACTGCATTGTCTAAGACAATGGGGAAACAGAAATATGGCTAATTAGAATGGAATAGTATTTAGTATTTTCTCTCTCAAACTCACCAAGCTTTGATTTTGTTAAAGGATCCCACTGAAAACCTGCTAACCTCTTGTCTAAAAGAACTATCATTATCATTATAGAATAAAGTGAGATGCCTGTGAGACATTAAGAATAGGGTCACTGAAACTAAGGAATTCATTACTCAACACATAAGACAGTATAAATCATTTCCTCAAAAACTATTTATAAAGTGATTAAAATGCACCAGATGTAAGTGCTGGATTTGCAGAGAAACAAATTTAGGTACCTTTTGTACTCCCATGGACTTTAAATTCTATTTGGAATTGTAGAATAAAAAGCATGTCATAAAATGTGTATAAAATGTTTTAGAAAGGAAGGACCACAATGCTTACAGGACATTCAGTAGGAATAGTAAGTACACCAACAACACTGATCATAAAAGTGAGACCTGAATGATTTGCAGAAACAGGTCAAGTGAGAGGAAGACACAAAATGAAAGCAGGTAGAATAGTAATGATAGTTCAGTTCTGAAGACTCCAAGTTTAGTTTAGCAGGAAGAGGTTGAATAAAGAGGCAGATTTCCTTAGAGAGATAGTTTGGAATCAGATAACAGAAATACATTTGAAACATGTAATGAAGGCATTGGGGAGCCAGAGGAAAAAAAAAAAAGAAAATTGAGCTGGGGAAAGATATGATCAGACTTCACTTAAAAAAAGCCTTAAGATACAGTGCCTGGTTTTGACTGCAGAGGGCTAAGACTATGCGAAGTAGCATTTAGGAGATGGATGTAAGAGTTCAGGCAACAGTTGATAAAATTATTCAAGAATATTCTTATCCGAGATGACTATGAGTACTCTAATAATAGTAGTACAAATCTTATATTGCATTGTGTGGGAAAAGCAGTTAATAGAGACAAAACTGTTAAAATATATTTGATACCTAGTCAGTGATTCAAATTAATGTTGACTAGTAACATTACTGCTATTTCTTGTTGTTACTAACACTATTAATTTCCTAATATGTGCCAGACACTTCAGATCAGGGTCAAGCAGAAGGAAGCCAGGTATGGAGAGAGGTTCAGATACCCCATAAAATACAGTAATAACTAACTTTTGAATATGTACAACTTTGATCTAAATATTGTATTAAATATTTATGAGATATTCTTTAGTTTTATATCCTATATAGCTTTCCTGTAATCACCTTTACTAATTTTTTTTGCTGCAAACCTGAAGTTACATTTATTGCTTATATAGCAAATAAATGTTAAAAATGTGTTCATTATACTCTAGTTTATGAAGATTGTTTGGTAACTCCAAAATCAGTACTTCATTTTGGTATTAGGCATATACCAAATGGCTTAGCTATAGATGACCATAATGATCACTGCTGTCTACACTTTGTAGTTTGTCACTGAAAAGTTAACAGTAAGTTGAACAAAATTTAGCATCATCACAATTTTGGAAAATTTTCAAATACCTTATTATTTATGAACTATCAGTCAGTCCAATAGTTAAAGAATTTACAATGCTAGCAAATATGATAATATTCTGAATATATGTGAAAATGTCACTGGAATTTTTTTTTTTTTTTTTTTTTTTTTTGATATGGAGTCTCGCTCTGTCGCCCAGGCTGGAATATAGTGGCGCGATCTTGGCTCTCTGCAAACTCTGCCTCCCGGGTTCTCCCGAGTAGCTGGGACTACAGGTGTCCGCCACCCCGCCCGGCTAATTTTTTGTATTTTTAGTAGAGACGGGGTTTCACCATGTTAGTCAGGATGGTCTCTATCTGCTGACCTTGTGATCCACCCACCTCGGCCTCCCAAAGTGCTGGGATTACAGGCGTGAGCCACCGTGCCCGGCTGTCGCTTTATTTTTTTTATGGAAGAAATGCTTAGTAATTTGTAATTAGAAACAAGTTATATGTAATTTCTAAGCAGAACTAACTTAGTTCTCATACATAAATGATTGCATATATTTGATTTTTTGTAAACCATCAGCTGTCAGACTTATGGCACAAGTGAATAAAAGTAAATTCTCTCCAATTTAATTGATTTAAAAATAAAAAGCTTAATACTAAATTCTTCAGATGAAAGTGAGTATGGTAAATACATTAATAAAAAAGGTATAGATGATTAATAATTTATTATTATTATTTACATTAGGATTGTGACTGCTTAACAATTACTTAAATGTTTGAATTTATCACTTATCTTATTTGTCTAAGTCACTATGTATGAAACATCATGATTGTGTTTAATCTAATTTAATGTAAAAATAAATAAAAAATAAATTGGTGCAAATGTAATTGAGGTTTTTGACATTACTTTTTTAAAAACTGCAATTACTTTTACACCAACTAAATATATATATATATATATATATATATATATATATATATAATTTATTTATTTATTTATTTATTTTCACTTCAGGTTTCCATAGTTCGGTTACTTAACCTGTCCTGTCCTCATATCCTTACCAGCTTTATGGAAGGCATTTAACTAGGTGATCTCTCTGTCATTTTAGAATTCTTACAAATATGCTATAATTTGAATTTGACTCATATGACAAGGTACTTTTTTTTTTAACTTTCACTTTAAGTTCAGGGGTACAAGTGACAGTTTGTTCCATAGGTAAACCTGTGTCATAGGGGTTTGTTGTACAGATTATTTCGTCACCCAGGTATTAAGCTTAGTACCCACTAGTTATTTTTCCTGATCCTCTCCCTCCTCATAACTTCTACCCTCTGAAAAACCCCAGTGTGTGTCGTGGCCCTCTATGTGTCCGCGTATTATCATTGTTACAGTCCCTTATCTGTATAGTTCTATGGAAATTTGGTGACAGGAAATCAGATACATTAGTACCAATACTCAGCTGTATAAGTGAGTATCAGCCAAACAGGTTGAAAATGATCCAACAGAAAAGTAACTCTTTCACCATTTATTATTTAAAAACTCAAAATCTAACTTCATTACATTACTATCCCAGTTCTGGGGAAAAATACAATAAACTACAACAGTTTGCATTTTATTATACACAGTCATTTATGGCCAGAAACTAACTACCTTTGTTTCTAGTGTAGTTACATTGCACAGATAACTTTCCAATAATTTTCTGGTTTGTCTGTCTCTTAATTTGAATGTTACACCTACACTTTCTCCTAATATATAGATATTTCAAATACAACTAAAAAATAACAGCTCTTCTTTTATTATCAGTGACTGTATTTTCTATGGGAATAAATCCCTAGTCTTTATTATGAAGTGGTAATGCATTTTGTGATGAAGTGTGGCCTGTCCTTCCTCTATTCAAGCACCACCACCACCCTACTCCCTGCTGCCCTGGACACCACACCCTATCACATTCAGTGACTCCGCTATTTCTCTAAAAGAACATGTCCTACCTTGCATCCTGGTTTTGAGGTCTGGAGCAGGGGTTTGTAGTTTTCTTTATTCATGGTGTGCTCTATTTGTCCACTTGACAATCTTGTATTCATTCTTCAAGTCTCAAGTCACATACCACTTGTGGAGCCTTCACTTATCACCCCAGAGGTGTTTCTTTCTCTGAGATTGAAGCTATTTTAATGCAGTTTTTCTGTAATAGTAATTTGTTGTCTAGAGAACACTGCCCGTCTCATTGCCTCATATTGTGCATTGCTCATTTCATTTCTAAGACTTATAAAAAATAATTATTCAAAAATTAATTGAATCTTAGGTCATCCAAAAACCAAAGCTTTCATAACTCATGGTGGAGCCAACAGCACCTATGAGAGGATCTACCATGGGATCCCTATGTGGAGGGGGCTTCCTTTGTTTGCAGATCAATCTGATAACATTGTTCACATGAAGGCTAGGGGAGAAGCTGTTAAACTGGACACAAAAACGATGTCAACTACAGATTTGCTCAGTGCATTAAAAGCAGTCATTAATGATCCTTTGTGAATGTACAGGTTTTTTTTTTTTTTAACTACATAGCATGTATTGATGAGTTCTTACATGAAGACCAGAGGAGCAGCAATGACTCTGAACATGAACACAATGCTGAGTACATATATGTATTTTTTAATGCTTGAAGACAATCGTTAACAAACCATTGTGAGTATCACAATGTGATTTTTTTGTGTGTATGTGTGTGGTTTTAATGGAAATATTTGACAGAGGTTTTAGGATAAGGCATATGTTTTGAAATAGTTGAAAAGTGAAATAAGAGAAATTGCTGATGATGGTAATAGAAGGATTATGAGGAAGATTGAGAACAAACCTGAAGCAGGGAACCATGAATGTCATGATAGTACTGACTAATTTATGCGGGTCTTTCAGTAAGACAGCTCATCAAATGTTATATTTTAAATAAATTTTATTTTGTATATTGAAGGTATACAAAGTGATGTTATGGGATATAAATACAGAGTAAAAATTTTACCACAGTGAAGCAAATAAACATGTCTAGCATCTCACATTAGTTGCACATTTTCCCTTATTTTTAAAACTCTTTAAAAATAATTCATTTTCGGCTACCGTCCCCATTCATCACCCAGCCTGTGGTCCACCCCACCACCAGCTGGAACCCTGGGGACTACGACGTACCTCAAACCTTGCTTCTACGAGACAAAAAGAACATCCAATCATGGATAAAAATGAGCTGGTTCAGAAGGCCAAACTGGCCGAGCAGGCTGAATGATATGATGACATGGCAGCCTGCATGAAGTCTGTAACTGAGCAAGGAGCTGAATTATCCAATGAGGAGAGGAATCTTCTCTCAGTTGCTTATAAAAATGTTATAGGATCCCGTAGGTCATCTTGGAGGGTCGTCTCAAGTATTGAACTTACGGAAGGTGCTGAGAAAAAACAGTAGATGGCTCGAGAATACAGAGAGAAAATTGAGACGGAGCTAAGAGATATCTGCAATGATGTACTGTCTCTTTTGGAAAAATTCTTGATTCCCAATGCTTCATAAGCAGAGAGCAAAGTCTTCTATTTGAAAATGAAAGGCGATTACTATCATTACTTGGCTGAGGTTGCCACTGGTGATGACAAGAAAGGGACTGTGGATCAGTCACAACAAGCATACCAAGAAGCTTTTGAAATCAGCAAAAAGGAAATGCAACCAACACATCCTATCAGACTGGGTCTGGCCCTTAACTTCTCTGTGTTCTATTATGAGATTCTGAACTCCCCAGAGAAAGCCTGCTCTCTTGCAAAGTCAGCTTTTGATGAAGCCATTGCTGAACTTGATACATTAAGTGAAGGGTCATACAAAGACAGCACGGTAATAATGCAATTACTGAGAGACAACTTGACATTGTGGACATCGGATACCCAAGGAGGCGAAGCTGAAGCAGGAGAAGGAGGGGAAAATTAACCGGACTTCCAACTTTTGTCTGCCTCATTCTAAAATTTACACAGTAGACCATTTGTCATCCATGCTGTCCCACAAATAGTTTTTTGTTTACGATTTATGACAGGTTTATGTTACTTCTATTTGAATTTCTGTATTTCTTATGTAGTTTTTATGTTTAATGTTAGGGGAGTAGAGCCAGTTAACATTTAGGGAGTTATCTGTTTTCATCTTGAGGTGGCCAATATGGGGCTGTGGAATTTTTATACAAGCTCTAAATGTTTGGCATACTACTTTTGGTACATTGTGGCTTCACAAGGGCCAGTGTAAAACCGCTTCCGTGTCTAAGCAAAGAAAACTGCCTATATATTGGTTTGTCCTGGTGGGGAATAAAAGGGATCATTAGTTCCAGTCACAGGTGTAGTAATTGTGGGTACTTTAAGGTCTGGAGCGCTTAGAAGGCTGTGGTAGAGACATACCCCATGGACACCATAGGTTAAACCATGTGTATCTGTGGAACACTCAATCTCAATATGCACATCTTTGACTACAGCTGCAGAAATGTTCCTTTAGACAAAGTTGTGACCCATTTTACTCTGGATAAGGTCAGAAATGGTTCACATTCCATTATTTGTAAAGTTACCTGCTGTTAGCTTTCATTATTTTTGCTACACTCGTTTTATTTGTATTTAAATGTTTTAGGCAACCTAAGAACAAATGTAAAAGTAAAGATGCAGTAAAAATGAATTGCTTAGTATTGATTACTTCATGTATATCAAGCACAGCAGTAAAACAAAAAACCCATGTATTTAACTTTTCTTAAAGGTTTTTTGCTTTTGTGATTTTTTTTTTTTGTGATACTTGCCTAATATGCATATGCTGTAAAAATAGTTAACAGGGAAATAACTTGAGATGATGGCTAGCTTTGTTTAATATCTTATGAAATTTTCATGAATAATCCAAGCATAATTGTTAAGAACACGTGTATTAAATTCATGTAAGTGAAATAAAAGTTTTATGAATGGACTTTTCAACTACTTTCTCTACAGCTTTTCATGTAAATTAGTCTTTTGGTTCTGAAACTTCTCTAAAGGAAATTGTACATTTTTTTTGAAATTTATTCCTTATTCCCTCTTGGCAGCTAATGGGCTTTTACAAAGTTTAAACACAAAATTTATCATAACAATAAAACTACTAATATAACTACTGTTTCCATGTCCCATGATCCCCTCTCTTCCTCTCCACCCTGAAAAAAAATGAGTTCCTATTTTTTCTGGGAGTGGGGGAGATTGATTGCAAAACAATGTAATATGTTCCATTTAAAATTTTGGTATATGGCATTTTCTAACTTAGGAAGGTACAATGTTCTTGGCCCATCATCACACTGGGTAGCATTAACTGTAAGTTTTGTGCTTCCAAATCACTTTTTGGTTTTTAAGAATTTCTTGATACTCTTACAGCCTGCCTTCAATTTTGATCCTTTATTCTATTTGTCAGGTGCACAAGATTACCTTCCTTTTTTAGCCTTCTATCTTGTCACCAACCATTCCTACTTGGGGGCCATGTACTTGGGAAAAGGCCGCATGATTTTTCTGGCTCCACTCAATGTCTAAGGCACCCTGCTTTCTTTGCTTGCACCCCACAGACTATTTCCCTCATCCTATTTACCGTAGCAAATCTGTCCTTAGTTGATGAGATTGTGTTTATCTCCCTTTAAAACCCTACCTATCCTGAATGGTCTGTCATTGTCTGCCTTTAAAATCCTTCCTCTTTCTTCTTCCTCTCTTCTCTAAATAATGATGGGGCTAAGTTATACCCAAAGCTCACTTTAACAAAATATTTCCTCAGTACTTTGCAGAAAACACCAAACAAAAATGCCATTTTAAAAGAAGTGTATTCTTTCTTTTAGAATGTAAGCTCCTCAAGAGCAGGGACAATGTTTTCTATATGTTCTATTGTGCCTAGTACACTGTAAATGCTCAATAAATATTGATGATGGAAAAAAATAATTCATTTTCATTAAATCAGAATGACATAATGAAACTCAAATTGCCATTATATTTAATGCCTTCCAAATTTTTCATGCTAAGATTTTGTTCCTATCACTGATAAATTTTAAACTACCAGAGCTTTCAAATTTGACTTTTAAAAATTATTATAAAAAGAAGATACTAGTATACTTGTAGCTATATTCTTTGTTTTATAGCTGTGGTTGCTTTTTTTTGAAAAAAAAAAATCAAAAAATAATTGACTTGAAAGAAATAAGTTGCCAAAATGTCTCCAACCAGAAATATGAGGCTTCTATATAGCAGTTTTTGGTTTCGACATGGTAAGCCAAATACTGACACGCATTCTTATTCTTTGTCTATTAGTCTATAATTATTTCAACAGCAAAAACAAATGGAAGTACAATGCCTCAAAATAAAATATTGAGCACCACTTAGATTCTAAAAACCACAATACAAAAAAGAGAGTAATAATTGCAAATGTTTACTGAGAACCTCTTTATCATGAGAATAATTCCACCAGGTATTCTAAGATTCAAACTAAATACAACCAGCTTCATGCTTTTAAACATTAATCCACTGATATAATGCCAATACTAACTCCTGATCAATACTAACTTCTTATCAGCTTTGCCTGGAAGTGGACCTGAACCTTGTCATAGATTTGTTTCCTATCTCTAGGCTTTGATACTATTTTGAACCTTGTATACAACATCCATTAATAATTGTTATAGCAGATAATTAAACTTTGTATTCTCAAATTATACATACGTGTATATATATGTATATATATGTGTGTATATATATGTGTGTGGGTATATATATATGTATATTTAATTTTGGCTTTAACTTCTTCCACTCTCTAGGCTAGAAATACTTATTCTCTCTTAAGTTCTCTCTTTACATCTTGAAAACTTATGCATCCAACAAATTCTAGTCCATAAACCAAAATCTCTATAATCACTTTGAAATAAAATATTTTAGTTTTCATCCATGTTATGTGGCACTCATTTTAAACTTCTGCAAAAAAATTTTCACATATTTATCTTTTCTAGTTTATTCCATAAGTTGTTGACTATTTGATTTTATTTTATCTGTAGAGAGAATGTTACATGGTTATGGATCATTCATTATGTTCAGCCTATGAAGTCCTAAGAAGTCTTCTGGATTGAGTTTGTCACACACCAAAAAGCAACCAAGTACCTGTGCCAACAGCCCACAACCTCACCTGGTTCCAGTACTACTCTCTGCATGTGCTGGCCTGCATGGAAATTCTTACTCTATTAGTCATAAAATATTGCTTTTTTGGTTATCAAAAGTTTGTTAAGTCCATAAAGAAGGAAAAGAGATATTAGCACTCTTTGAGAACTAAGGCTGGTAGGCATGACACCGGAGATCATTCCATTTAATTCCATATCTATGCATTAAGTTGTGGCAAGATTCTCCTCTACATCTCATAAAACCTGTAATTCCTGATTTATTTAAATATTTTACTCTTGGTTAAACATTAAGTAATGTGTAATTATAATTTTAGAAAACCTCAAATAATTGAATTTTTATGCTTACAAGTGTATATTTTTAAAGTAAAAAAAAAACACAAGATTCACTGGAATTTTTATCTGTTGATTTGAAATCAGAAAGACTAGGCATTTTAATTGTGCATTTTAACAACATCTTCTGCATAAACAAAATACAATCAAACAGAATATATGTGTTTCTGTCAAAGAAAATCAAAGCAAGGTCCTTGTTAAAGATTGCAAGGCAGATGTTATTTTGACTACTGAAGTAGGGGATAGAGAGTACTGTAAAACTGAGCTCAACTCCAACTGAAACAAAGGTACTGAGGTTTATAAAGAGAAAACAGATATGAATAAAAAGGAAATATGAGGAAACGAAAATGAGGAAAACAAGGGACTAGTAGGACTATATGAAAATAGAATATTACATAAAAAGGAAGTGGAAAATAATTGCTAATTGTTCAGGAACATCAGCTAAACAGCATATGTTTTGCAGTCTGGCAGGTTCATGCTATTTTCAGCAAAGTCTCAACATGAAGGCTGGGGGTCACTTTTCAGGACAAATCCATCACCTAGTGCACATATAAGCTGAGCTAAACTTGGCCAAGTCTCTTAGCGTGGTGTTTAGGCAAGTCTTTTGTGTTACATAGAAGTTGAAATTCACATTCTATATGAAATACACAATATTTCCTAATTAAAATATTCTTTGTTTCAAAAATGCTAGATGGTCATAATTGGCTTCCTGTCTGAAACTATGCAACCTGGTAAACTATTTGTTTAGCAACTCTAAAGATGTTTTCCTCATATGGCCTTAAACGTGCTTGAGTTGCCATTTTTGCTTTAGTGGTGACCCTTTGTAATTGGATAGTAATACACAAAACAAAAGGAGAAGCTAGTTCCTTTTAGTTAGGAAAGATAGATGGAGCCCAGCAAGTTTAGTCCAGTCCCTCTAGATTATAAGGTTACAAGATTTCTCTTCTGAACTAAGATGTCACCCTTCTTAGCCTTACCTTGTCAAGTCAGATACTTCCAATTACTTTAATACCTGGCATACTGAGGATATACAAACCAGAAATATATATAATCATTTTACTTACTATCCTCTCATAACACAGAGAAAAATAAATTGTAGATTGAGTAAAGAACCAAATATTCTGTACAATAATTTTTAAAGTCTACGCTAGAGAAAGCATGATAAATGACAAAAGCTCTCTAAATCTTGCCTTTAAATTTTGGTCATTATAGCCTTTAGTTTCAGAACAAGAATTGAAAAGCAAATTACAGAGAAGAAAGAAACCAACTTAAGAGCAGTTTTTTTTGTCTGATGAGATATATCTGAACAGTTGAATGAAAAAAAAAGTATAAAATAATTTATGACACATGGGAAATAATTTTACAGCGCTCATCTATAAAAAGTATTTTTAAGAATAATTGGTAATGAAATTAAGTATGATAATGTCTAGAAAAGAAATATATGCTGAATATTTTATTAAACTGAACATATAGTCATTCCATTAAAAAGAAATAATAGTGAAATACAACGAAGGAAAAAAGTAATGCATTAATGCTCTTTAATTATTTCAATGTTTTTTTTTTTAAAGGGGTAAACCTTACATATAAATATTAGCCTAAGTCAGTAATGAAGCTCAACATGTACTATGGAAGCTAAATGCTAGTTTATTTATATTTTCTTAACAAAATATCATCTGAAAATGTATTAATGACTTTGTCAAAATAGATCTTCTTTGCAATTCTTAGACCACATAGCCAGATACATAAATTTATATCTATCCATAGGAGATCAAAGAATACTTTCACTTTGATTGGTTTAATTTTGAAAAGTCTTTTTATGTAAAGTGATATATGCATGTATAGTTAGGAAAATATGTACATATAAAGGTATACTTGATAGAGAGTCATCAAAATCCCAAGGCATATTAAATTAAAATAATTATAATATTGTGCATCTGTCTCTTTCATATTGATTCAGCAAACTTTTAAATGTCTCAGCTATTAACAATATGTAAACATATAAACTTTAGGTAATCACATAGAATGACGGAATTTATGTAACATTCTTCATCTCTGTGATAATCTCTTTTATTTTTATTTTGAATATGATACTTAAAGACAGGAATGTGCAAACACCACAGAGGTTGAAGGCAAAAATCAAATAATTGTGAGTAACATTTAATAATTGTGAACAACATTTCAAATAATTGAAAATAACATATAAAGCTGAGTCTATCTGTGTCAAGGACAAATAGTATATGTAGGAGTTTTCTATATTGATTCCTGAGCAGAATGCTACGTTTCTTAAAAGATAAAACAAATATGCTAATTGAAAATGTCCTTCTTATATTCTTTAAGTATATTTTTACATATATTATTTAAAATACATATTATTAAAACCCAATAATCTTCATAAAAATTACCAAATAACAGTGAAGAGTAGGACCTTGGGAGGGATGTGTCTTCCTGCCTACACCCCCTCGCAGTCACTCCAATGTTCTCTATTGATGAAACTTACCACTCAGTCAGCTGGGAAATGAGGAATGCTTACAGGGTCCTGATTCAACATCACAAAACTTTATTTGCACCTGGTGAACAATCAATTGAAAACTGGTAAACAAATTTCAAATTTCTCATTTGTTAGCGTCCCCGAAGTTCTTGTACCATTGGCCATTGAATCTTAGATTCAGATGAGTAAGAGGCATGGCTTTCTTTCGAAAATAATGTTTTTGTAAGTTGTGGCATATAGAGTTTCCAACAAAGATGAGCTTAGAGTTGGCCCACAGAATTTTCAGTCCCACTGGTGGTCTGTTTCCTAATGTCCAAAAGTATAATAAGAATTGAGATATTAGTAGGTTGCAATCTGCTCTTCTGGGCCTCTATGTACCATTCACCTATCACCAGTCATATGCCCAACAAACCAGCCCTGGAGTCGCCAGTTATTTGGTACTTGGCCTGTAAATAAATATTAATTTTATCAGTGCAAAATATAAAAATGTATCCATGATTTTACTGTAAATCCCTAATTATTAATCTGATTAATCACTTTCTTGGTTTATAATCCAGTCAGAATTTTGTTCATATCCTGTCCTCAATTTTTCATGTTGCGTTTTTTCCTATAGATTCTTCTCTGGTATAGATATTTTACAAAATATAAATTTGTTAATTGAAAGAGATCTACAATCCTGAGTCATCATGACTGTGGTTCAGAGTGACTGGCAAAGGATATAAGGTTAGCCAAGGTCAGACAAACTAGTCAAAATTAATGAATAGTCCTTGGTCAGATAAGGTGATCTTTGTAGTTGAATTGATCAATAATAATGAGGACATGCAAGTTGCAAGAGTTGGGATAGCATGAAATAAAAATGTAAGCAAACACATTGAATGAGATCACAAACATTTCAACAAAGCGTGGGATAGGTGGTTAAGATCAAGCAAACAACTAGAAACATGAGAGCTTTAGAAGAAAAGCAGGTGATGAGGACAGCTGTAATGCAAGTTGTTAACAAAAAGAAATGTATATGTTTTCATCAGTTTATTGGCAGTGTCTAGAGCATTAGGTGATTTCTCTTGGAGGCAATATTTCATATACTTAGGGAACCAATTTCTAATTTCAAAAATAAAAATATCTATTTTATTTTATTTTTTATTTTCCCATAGGTTATCGGGGTACAGGTGGTGTTTGGTTACATGAATAAGTTCTCTAGTGGTGATCTGTGAGATTTTGGTGCACCCATAACCTGAGCAGTATACACTGCACCCTATTTGTAGTCTTTTATTCCTCACCCCTCACCCCCTCCCATCCTTACCCACAAGTCCCCAAAGTCCATTGTATCATTTTTATGTCTTTGCGTCCTGATAGCTTAATTCCCACATATCAGTGAGAATATATGATGTGTGATTTTCCATTCCTGAATTACTTCACTGAGAATAACAGTTTCCAATCTCATCCAGGTTGCTGTGAATGCTGTTAACTCATTCCTTATCATAGCTGAGTATTATCCCATCATATATATTTGCATTGGTCCATGATTTTGCAATTGAGAATTATGCTGCTATAAACATGCATGTGCAAGTAACTTTTGTATATAATGACTTCTTTTCCTCTAGATAGATACTCAGTAGTGGGATTGTTGGATCAAATGGTAGTTCTACTTTTAGTTCTCTAGGGAACCTCCACATTGTTTTCCATAGAGTTTGTACTAGTTTGCATCCCGACTAGCAGTGTAGAAGTGTTCCCTGATCACCACATCCATGCCAACATCTACTGTTTTTTTTTTTTTTTTTTGATTATGGCCATTCATGCAGGAGTAAGGTAGTATCGCATTATGCTTGTTTGGTTTTTAGAATTCACACTTCTTTTACCATTCCATCTTTGTCTTATGTTAGTGACTCTTTTTTCTCTGAATATTCGAATCATGCTTATTTACAATTTTTATTCTGTCCAGTTTCAGTGCTACACACCTATAATTCTAACACTTTGAGAGGCCAAGGTGGAAGGATTGCTTGAGCCCAGGAGCAACATAGGGAGAGCTTGTCTCTACAAAAAATTAAAAACATTACCTGGATGTGGTGGCATGAATCTGTGACCTGTTCAGGGGGCTGAGGTGAGACAATTGCTTGAGCTGGGAAGGTTGAAGCTGCAATGAGTCATAATCATATCACTGAAAACATACCACTCTGGGCAATACAGCAACATCCTATCTCAAAAAATAAAAATAAAACATAAACATCTCATTCTGACATTTTTCTCTATCTACAAATCTTGGATGCAAATCTTTCTATTGTATGTGGTTATTTTCTTTTATGGTTTTCTTTAGGAAATTTTCAACAGGTATTGATTTATGAACACTCTGCATGTAAGAGCATGTCTTCACAATTTTTTTTAATTGACTCTGCTTTAGTCTAGGAAGATCTCTAGTTCCATTACATTTGTTTTATTTATGTATTTATTTATTTATTTAAGCAGGAATTCACTGCATTCTAAATTGTATTCTATATTTCCAGGGACTATGTCTCCTTTGGTTTCCTCCCAAAAGTCACTTTTTTTCATAGCTTTTACAAGGATCTAATGATAGAATTACTTCTAGTGTTAACACTTGGTGGACATAATGTCTTCATTTTATGCTAGTCTATATATGTTGATCAATGTCATTTTTTCTTCTGGAAGTATATATTTCTGGAGCAGAAGAAGTGGGAAAAAATTGAGTCACTTATAATCATTTCAGTATATTACACTATATGAAACACTGAAATGTATGTATTTTTGTACACGTAATTTGAATAGTGGTGCATTCTTTTTTAATCAATTATTATTTTTTTTAAAATTTATTGCACTGTAGTCAGATATGTCTAAAATAAATACTTCAGAATTTGTTGAGATCTCATCTGTGACCTTGCCTGAAGCCAAGGTCAAAGAAATTTATAAAATTGTGTTAGTCAGTTTTCACTCTGCTGATAAAAACATACCCCAGACTGGGTAATTTATAAAGAAAAAGAGGTTTAATGGAAGAGGTTCCACGTGTCTGGGGAGGCTTCACAATCATGGAGGAAGGCAAAAGACATGTTGTACATGGCATCGTACATGGCGACAGGCAAGAGAGAAATGAATGCCAGCAGGGGAAATGCTAGACGCTTATGAAACCATCAGATCTCATGGAACTCACTCACTATCACAGGAACAATATGAGGAAAACCGGCCCCGTGATTCAATTATCTCCCACCAGGTCCCTCCCATAACACATGGGGATTATTACAATTCAATGAGATTTGCATGGGGACACAGAGCCAAACCATATTAATACTCTCATATACTCCTTCAGGGTTTGGGAGACAAACAGTGCTGCTTAACTCTAATGTGCATCCAGAGTCAGGATAATTTTTCTCCCCTAAAACATACATTAAAGCATTTCCCAGTAGAATTTATGTGGAATGGGAAAAAATAGCAATGTCAATCTGCTTCTTGCTATAAAATTGAGCCATTTCGAGAAGATTTTGCTTTCAGTAACTACTTTTCAGATATGTTGTGACATTCAACATATGTTTGTAAAAGATAGTTTATACTAATAATTATCATTTTTATGTAGCCATAATTTAGATGAGCATGTCTTATTCCTTCTCTCTTTCCTCAGGAGACTGTTGCTACACTCTTCTCATAACCATAATATGAAAACACTACATAATTTAGCATGATTAAAAATAGGATAATAACAATTTTTTAAAATCTATGCAAACTGTAGTTAACCATAATCAGTAGTAATGCAAAAAATACAAAAATTACAACAATCTTATGGGAAAGTCACAGGGATATTCGAGGCCCTTCTGAAAGCTACAAATCAGCAAAGCACTTTATGATCAAAACTTTAGAGTTAAACAACAACAGTTGCCTTGATTAGTAAGAAGACCGTCATTCAAATTGCACAAGAAACGTTCTCCAGGCTGAGGTATAAACTTAACTTAAAAACATATTAAAACTTTGACACTAAGGGAATTATAGAAAGAGTTTACAACATAATTTTTAACTCATGTAGATAATTGACATATTTTTAAAGAAAAATAGAACTGATATACTACCATGGTAGATACTTTAACATTTTTCACATAAGCCAGAATTATTTTTTTCCAAATCTATCCTACACAACAAGTAACAAAAGATTGGTTCATTGTACAGTGAAACTAGTAAAAATTAACAACCAAAATGACAAACAGACCAATATGAATATAGGTCATAAATGAACAGGCAATTCACATGTAAGACAGCAAAAGTCACTGATACTTAGAGAAATAAACTTTAAGTCAGCGAGTTCTTTTTCCAGAGAAGATTTACAACTTAAATGAATCTAAGAATTTTTTTTTGATGAAGTGTAACTTGGAATAACCTTTTCACATTAAATGTGAAGATACTGTTTAGCTCCATAATTCTACTTTTGATCCCATTTTTCCATTTTTGCTTTGGTTGCCTCTACTTCTAGGGTATTTCTCAAGAAATTTTTTGCCCACACCAATGTCCTGGGGAGTTTTCCCAATGTGTCCCTGTATTAGTTTTATAGATTGAGGTCTTATATTTAAGTCTTTAATCCATTTTGATTTGATTTTTGTGTAAGGTAAGAAGTAGGTATTATATCATTATTCTGTAGATAAATATCTGGTTTTCCCAGAACCATTTATTAAAGAGACTGTCTTTTTTGTAATGTATGTTCTTGGAAACTTTCTTAAAAATGAGTTTACATGCGTGGATTTGTTTCTGGCTTCTCAATAATGTTCCATTGACTTATGTTTGTCTTTTGATGTCATTACCATGCTGTATAATATAATAATGCTGTAGTATAATTTGAAGTCAGATAATGTGATTCTTCCAGTTTTGTTCCTTTTGCTCAAAATATCTTTGATTATTCTGGGTCTTTTGTGACTTCGCATACATTTTAGGGATTTTTTTTTCTATATCTGTGAAGAATGTAATTGGTATTCTGATAGGCATTGTGTCAAATCTGTAGAATGAATAGGAAATATGAGCATTTTAATAAAATTGCTTCTTCTAATTCATAAAAATGAAATATATTTTTATATTTTGTGTCCTCTTCCATTTCTTGCACCAATGTTTTGTGGTTTTTATTATAGATATCTTTCAATTTATTGGTTAAGATAAATTTTAGGTATTTAATTTTATTTGTTGTTCTTGTAAATGGGATTACATTTTTATTTCTTTTCTAGATTGCTTACTGTTGGCATATAGAAATGCTACTCATTTATGTGTGTCCATTTTGTATCTGCAACTTCATGGAATTTATTTATCAGTTTTAATTTTTTTTTTTTTTTTTTTGGTGAAGCCTTCAGGTTTTTTGAAATATAAGACATACCATCTGCAAACAAAGATAATTTTACTTCTTCCTCTCAAATTTTAATGTCCTTTATTTTTTTCACTTGTCTTGTTGCTCTACCTAAGACTTCCAGGACTATATTGAATGACAGTGGTGACAGTGGGAATCCTTATTGTGTTCCAGATTTAAGAAGAAAGACTTAGTTTTTTCCTGTTCAGTGTGATACTAACTGTGGGTCTGTCATAGATGGATTCTATTACGTTGAGGTATGTTTCTTGTACACTCATTTTGCTGAAGTTTTCATCAGGAAGATATGTTAAGCATTATCAAATGCATTTTCAGCATACATTGAAATGTTCATATGGATTTTGTCCTTCAGTTGTTAAGATGTATTGCATTGATTGATTTGCATATACTTAATTTTCCTAGCATCACTGAGATAAATCCCAATTGGTCATAATGAACAATTTTTATTTAATGTGCTGTTGAATTGGATTTATTAGTATTTTGTTCAGGATTTTCACCCCAATATTTATCAGTGATATTAGTCTGTAGTTCTCTCTCTCTCTCTTTTTTTTCTTTTTTCTTTTTAATGTGTCTTCTTCTGGTTTTCTATTAGCCCCAGAGAATGAGTTTGGAAGTGTTCCACTTCTTCTGTTTTGACAGAGCTTGAAAGGTATTGATATTAGTTTTGTTTTTTAAAAAAAAAAAAAAATTTTAACGTTTGGAAGTATTCAACAGTATTCAACTGATTGGGTCCTGGGATTTTCTTTCCTAGGATATGGCTTTGATTTTGTTACTTGCTATTTTTCTGACCAAGGCAATCAGGCAAGAGAAAGAAATAAAGGGTATTTAAATAGGAAAAAAAGTCAAATTATATCTGTTTTCAGAAGACATGATTGTATATTTAGAAAACACCACCATCTCATCCCAAAATCTCCTTAAGCTGATAAGCAACTTCAGCAATATCTTAGCATACAAAATAAATGTGCAAAAATTACAAGTATTCCTATACACTAACAAGAGACAAACAGAGAGCCAAATCATGAGTGAACTCCCATTCACAGTAGTTACAAAGAGAATAAAATACCCTGGAAGGGATGTGAAGGACCTCTTCAAGAAGAACTACAAATCACTGCTCAAGGAAATGAGAAAGGACACAAACAAATGGAAAAATGTTCCATGTTCATGGGTAGGAAGAATCAGTATCATGAAAATGGCCATACTGCCCAAAGTAATTTATAGATTCAATGCTATCCCCGTCAAGCTACCATTGACTTTCTTCACAAAATTGGAGAAAACTACTTTAAACTTCAAATGGAACCAAAAAAAAGCCCACATAGCAAAGACAGTTGTAAGCAAAAAGAACAAAGCTGGAGGCATCAAGCTACCTGACTTCAAACTATACTGCAAGGCTACAGTAACCAAAATAGCACGATATTGGTACCAAAACAGATATATAGATAAATGGAACAGAACAGAGGCCTCAGAAATAGCACCACACATCTACATCCAACTGATCTTTGGCAAACCTGACACAAACAAGCAATGGGGAAGGGATTCCCTATTTAATAAATGGTGTTCAGAAAACTGGCTAGCCATATGCAGAAAACCAAAACTGGACCCCTTCCTTACACCTTATACAAAAATTAACTCAAGATGGATTAAGGACTTAAAGGTAGGAAATAAATCCATAAAAATCCTAATTCAGGACATAAGCATGAACAGATTTTGGAACTTTTTATGGTTCAATCTTGATAGACTGTATGCGTCAAGGAATTTGTTCATTTCTCCTAGATTTTTGTAAATTTTCAGCATATAGTGGTTCATAGTAGCCACCAATAATCCTTTGAATTTCTGCAGTATCAATTATGTCTCCTTTTACATATCTGATTCCATTTATCTATGTCTTCTCTCTTCTTTTTAGTCTAGCTAAAGGTTTATCAATTTTGTTTATCTTCTCAAAAAAACACAACTTTTTCTCTCATGGATATTTTGCACTTTTTAAATTTCAAATTCATTTATTTCTGCTCTAATTTTATCCTTTCTTTTCTCCCACTAATTTTCTGTTCATTTTGCTTTTGTTTTCTTATTTTTAAAGAGGCATTGTTAGGTTACTTATTTGAAGTTTTTCTTTTTTGTTGTCAGCACTTACAGGTATCATTTTAGTACTGCTTTCACTGAATCCTTTAGGTTTTGGCATCTTATGATTTTCTTATATTTTTTGTAAGAAATTTTTTTAATTTTTAAAAATTACTGCACTGATCCAATAGCCATTCAAAAACCTATTGTTTAATTTCTATGTTTTTATATGGTTCCCAAAATTTATCTTGTTATTGTTTTATAGTTTTATTCCAGGGTGTTTAGATAAAATGCTTAGTATTATTTCACTTTTTTTTCTAAATTTTTAAAAATTTGTTTTGTAACCTAATATATGGTGTCTTCTCAAGAATGATCCGTTCTTCAGCTACTGGATGAAATGTTCTATAAATACAACTTACAGTATAATAATAATAAATAAATTAAAAAAAATTTGTTAGGTTCATTTGGCTGATTGTGCAGATTTGGTTCCAAGTTTGTTTGTTATTTTATTTTATTTTTTTTTCTGAAAGATCTCTTCAGTGCTGAAAGTGGGGTATCAAAGTCTTCCATTCTTACCTTATTAGGGTCTATGTCTTTATTTATCTCTAATGAGATTTACTTTGTATATCTGGGTGACCCAGTGTTGGGTGTATATATATTTTAAATTGTTATGTTGTCTTGTTGAATTGACTACTTTATTAATATATAGTGTACTTCATTGTCTTTCCTATAGTTATTGTCTTGAAATCTATTTTGTCTGATATAAGTATAGTAATTCCTACTCTTTTTTTGGTTTCCATTGGCATGAAGTATATTTTTTCATCTCTTTATTCTCAGTCTATGAGTGTCTTCATAGCTGAAGTGTATTTCTTGCAGGCAACAGAGCAATGGGTATTGTTTTCTCATTCATCCATTCACTCTATGTCTTGTAATCAGAGAGTTTAATAGTTTACATTCAATGTTATTATTAATAAGTAGAGACCTACTCCTTCCAATTTGTTATAAGTTTTATAATTTTTCTGTGGTCTTAGCTTTTTCTTTCTTTAATCTCTATCTTCCTTTTAGT
Source organism: Theropithecus gelada (assembly GCF_003255815.1). NCBI lineage: Eukaryota > Metazoa > Chordata > Mammalia > Primates > Cercopithecidae > Theropithecus > Theropithecus gelada. The sequence continues at coordinate 72,505,586 of NC_037672.1, forward strand.
GAAGGTGATTTTCTCTGGTACTATGCTTTAATTTCTTGCTTTTTAATTTATTTTGGTTTCAGTTGTATGCTTTTCTATGTGAGATTAGCATGAGGCTAACAAGTACTATCTTATCACGCATTATTTTAAACTGATGACAACTTAACACTGATTGCATAAACACACAAACATGCAGGAAGGAACTAGTAGAAACTCTACACATTAACTTGATCTCTCTGATTTTTTTAGTTTTTCTTATTTCTCTTTATGACTTACTGTCTGTCTTGAAAAGTTGTCATTATCCTTTTGGATTGTTTTATCATTTATCTTTCTACTTACATCAAAAGTTTACACACCATAATTTCAGTGTTACACAATCCTGCGTTTTCTGTGTGCTTACTATTACCAATCAGTTTTGTAACTTCAGAAGATTTTTTTCTTGCTTATTAACATCCTTTTCTTTCAGCTGAACTCTCTTTAGCATTTCTTATGGTGCATGTCTGCTGTTGACGAACTCTTTAAGCTTTTGTTTGTTTGAGAAGGCCTTTATTTTTCTTTCTTGATTAAAGGGTGTTTTTACTAGACATATCATTCTAAAGTAGAAGTTTTATTCTTCAGCCCTTTAAAAATATCATGTCACTTTATCCTGGCTTGTAAGGCTTATTGAAAAGTATGCCAGTAGACTCACTGTAGTTCTATTATATGTTATATCTTCTTTCCTTTTGCTGCTTTTAGGATTCTTTTTTTCACTCCTGACTTTTGGGAATTTGATGATATTAAATGCTTTGAAGTATTTTTGGGGGAGGAGTTAAATCTGTTTGGTTTTCTATAACCTTCTTGAACTTTAGTGTTGATACCTTTCTCTAGGTTTGGGAGGTTTTCTGATATCCCTTTGAATAAACCTTCTACCTCTGTCTCTTTCTCTAGCTCCTCTTTAAGACAAATAACTTTTTGATTTGTCATTTTGAGGCTATTCTCTAAATCTTGTAGATCTGAATTACTGCTTTATTGATTTTTACTCCTTTTTTCTTTTGTCTCCTCTGACTGCATATTTTCAATTAGCCTGTCTTCAAGCATACCAAAGTTGTTGTTGTTGTTGTTGTTATTATTATTATTATTATTATCATTATTATCTTGGAGACTTGGTCTCACTTTATCACTCAGACTGTTTTTCAGTGGTTTGGTAATAATTAAGTGCAACCTTGACCTCCTGGGCTCAAGTGGTGCTCCCACCTCAGCCTCCTGAGTAGTTCAAACTATAGATTCACATCACCTTGCTTGGCTGATCATTTTATCTTTTTGTAGAAATGAGGTCTCCCTATATTGCCTAGGCTTGTTTAAAATTCCTGGACTCAAATGATCCTCCTCCGCTGGCTTCCTAAAGGGCTGGGATTACAGACATGAGCCACCATGTTCATCTGTAATTCCTTCATTTGCTTTATCAATTCTGCTATTCAGAGACTCTGATGCATTCTTCAGCATGTTGATTGCATTTTTCCACTCTAGAATGTCTGCTGGATTCTTTTTTATAATTTCAATCTCTTCTTTAAATTTATCTAATAGAACTCTGAATTCATTCTCTGTGTTATCTTGAATTTCTTTGAGCTTCCTTAAAACAGTGATTTTGTTTTTGTTTTTTTGTTTTTTTGGTTTTTTTTTTGAAAGACTATATATCTCTTTCTCAAGGATTGGTCCTTGGTGACTAATTTAATGAGGTTGGTATTGATGGTTTTAGATGTCCGTTGATTTCTGCAAATTGAAGACTAAGGTATTTATTGTAGTCTTCACGGTCTGAGTTTGTTTCTGCCTGTCCTTCTTAGAATGGCTTTCCATGTACTCAGAGACTTTGGCCCCAAATGCAATAATGCTGTGGTTTTTGCAGACTCATAGAAGTATTGCCTTAGTGATTTTGGATAAGATCTGCAAACATTCTCTGGATTACCAGGCAGAGACTCTTGCTCTTTTTCACTACTTTCTTCCAAACAAATGGAATTTCTCCCTCTGTGCTGAGCCACCTGGAACTGTGAATGTAGGAATGTCAGTAACCCCATGGCCACCATCACTGTAATGTTGCTGGACTAGATCTGAAGTCACTACAGGACCTTGTCAAAGCTCATTCCTTTGGTTGTCTGTTTGGCCCAGGCCCCAGGCCTGTTAAGAGATGCTGTCTGGGAGCCAGAGACTAGAGTCAAGAACATTAGAAATTGACTTGATGTTTGATTCCGCTCTGGCTAAACTGGCACTCAAAGAACAATACAAAGCCTTTTCTGTCTTTCCTCTCCTTTACACGGCAAAGGATCCCTTTATGGTGGCCACCACCACCAGTTTACAGTGGGTTCTGACAGATCGCTACTGATGTTCACTATTGTGCTAAACTTCAAACTAAAGGTGTGCAGCTAGTGTCACAATTGCATGGTAATCTGCACATCAGTAAGGCAGAGGAGCCCTTTTGCATTAATGTAAAAGCAAGTATCACTGGAGTTTAATTGTGTTATCTTCTATTAAAATATATTACTATGTATTTTTGGCTCATGTCTGTAATCCCAGCACTTTGGGAGTCTAAGGCGGGCAGATAACTTGAGGTCAGGAGTTCAAGACCAGCCTGGCCAACATGACGAAACCCCATGTCTATTAAAAATACAAACATTAGCTGGGCATAATGGCTTGTCCCTGTAATCCCAGCTACTTGGAAAGTCGCTTGAATCTGGAAGGTGGAGGTTGCAGTGACCTGAGATAGTGCCATTGCACCTCAGCCTGAGCAACAAGAGTGAAATTCCACCTAAAGAAAACAAAACAAAAACATAAAACAAATATATTACTCTGTATTTTCTTTCTAAGAAATTTCTCCTTAGCTCTATTAACAATGGAAGGTATCAACATGAAGAAAATAATATTCAATGCTTGCCTTAGAGAAATGAAGATCATTTTATTAATAATTTTTGGTTGTAAATTGGCATACTGCTTATTTCAAAAGCAAAGAGCTCAGGACTCTCTTGGGCTTCCATCCAAAGAATATTTTAGTATATTTGCAAACAACTTTGTTGGTTGGTTAAATTATGCTGTTCAAGTAACAGTTCCATGCACTATGAGAGGAACTACTCTTTATCATCTACTCATTTTCTGATCCAATTTTGTTTCATGCTTTTACTTGTGATCACTGATAATGTATTTAAGCCATAAGTATTAGAATCATATTGATTTTTTTCAGGAGACTAGACAGCTCTACTTGTCAAAAGAAAGAATCAGCCTACTGATGTCTCTGAAACTTCTTTACTGCTTCCAGTTAGAAGTATATGTGAAAATTTTCTTTTCCCGTATGATGCTGCACCTTGCTAATAGAGAGAATTTTACCTTTACAAGAAAGATAAGATTTTGCACAAAATTTATGTGGAGATGGGGTTTTTATTTTTTCTAAGATCAATAGTCAAAAATCTCACAGAAGAAAACGTCAATCTTACTGCCTGATGTGGTTTGGCTGTGTCACCACCCAAATCTCATCTTAAATTGTAGCTTCCATAATTCCCTCATGCCATGGAAGTAACCTGGTGGGAGGTAATTGGATCATGGGAGTGGATCTTCCCCTGCTGTTCTCATGACAGTGAATAAGTCTCATGAGATCTGATAGTTTTATAAGTGGGAGTTCCCTTGCACACCTTATATTGCTTGCTACCATGTAAGATGAGCATTTGCTCCGCCTTTGCCTTCAGGCATGACTATGAGGCCTCCCTAGCCATGTGAAACTGTGTGTCAATTACACCTCTTTCCTTTATAAATTACCTTGTCTCAAGTATGTCTTTATTAGTAGCATGAAAACTGACTAATACATTTTCAAAGCCCCTGCTCAAATTCACAGAAATCAGTACTGTAATCCTTGTGGCCACTCTACTAATTGGAATGGTAGATTGACTAACAACACCCTTTCCAGATGTAAGTTAAAACATTGTACACAGAACATAGCTGGGACCAGCTTAAAGTGAAAATTTAAGCTGGATCTTTGCCATAAAATCTTGGCCAATTCCTATATCCAGAATGGTATTGCCTAGGTTATCTTCCAACCTATTTATGGTTTTAGGTTTTACATTTGTCTTTCTTCCATCTTGAGTTGATGTTTGTATATAGTGAAAAGAAGTGTCCCCATTTCATTCTTCTGCATATAGCTAACCAATTATCCCAACATCAATTATTTAATAGACAATATTTTCCCAATTGCTTGTTTTTGTCAGTTTTGTTAAAGATCAGATCGTTGTAGGTTTGAAACATTACTTCTGGACTCCCTATTCTGATCCACTGGTTTATGTGCCTGTTTTGGTGCTAGAAGCATGCTGTTTTGGTTACTATAGTCCAGTAGTGTAGCTGAAACTAAGGCAATGTAATGCTTCCAGCTTTGTTCTTTTTACTCGGAATTGCCTCGGCTATTTGGGCTCTTTTTGGTTCCACATGAATTTGAAAACAGTTTTTCTTTTTCTAATTCTGGGAAGAATGCCATTGGTAGTTTGATAGAAATAATATTGAATTTGGTAAACTGCTTTGGGTAGTATGGCCATTTTAACGATACTGATTCTTCTTATCCATGAGTGAGACGCTTTTCCACTTGTTTGTGTCTTCTCTGATTTCCTTGAGGAGTGCTTTGTGGTTCTCGTTGTAAAGATCTTCCACATACCTGGTTAGCTGTATTCCTAAGTATTTCATTCTTTTTGTGTCAATTTTGAATGTAATTATGTACCTGATTTGGCTCTCAACCTGAAGGATGTTGGCATATAGAAATTATACTGGTTTTGAACTTGGGTTTTGTATCCTGAGATGTTGTGAAGTTGTTTCTCAGAACAAGAAACTTTTAGGCAAAGACTGTGGTTTTCTAGATATAGAATCATGTCATCTGCAAACATGGAGAGTTTGACTTTCCTCTTTCTATTTGGATGCCCTGTATTTATTTCCTTTGCCTGATATCTCTAGCTGGGACTTCCAGTACCACGTTAAATAAGAGGGGTGAGAGAGGGCATTCTTGTCTTGTGTCAGTTTTCAAAGGGAATGCTTCCAACTTTTGCCAATTCCATATTATGGTGGCAGTCGTTTTGTCATAGACGGCTTTTATTATTTCGATGTATGTTCCTTCAATGCTTATTTTTATTGAGGGCTTTTAACATGATGAGATGTTGAATTTTATTGAAAGTCTTTTCTGCATGTATTGAAATAATCATGTGTTTTTTTGTGTGTTTAGTTTTGTTTATGAGAGGAACCATATTTATTGATTTCCGTAAGTTGAATCAACCTTGTACCCCATGAATAAAGCTTACTTGATTATGGTGGATTAGCTGTTTGATGTGCTTGTGCATTTAGTTAGCTGGTATTTTATTAAGGATTTTTGCATTTATGTTCACCAAGGATACTGGGATGAGGTTTTCATTTTTGTTGTGTCTCTGCCAGGTTTTGGTATCAGGATGATGCTGTCTTCATATAATGAGTTGGGAAGCAATACCTCTTTCTCATTTTTTGCAACAGTTTAGAGAAATTGTGGAATCATCTTTTCTCTATCCATCTGGTAGAATTTGGCTGTGACTCTACCTGATCCTAGGCTATTTTTGGTCGGCAGATTTTTTATTACTTATTCAATTTCAGAACTTGTTGTTAGTCTGTTTAGGGATTTAATTTCTTCCACGTTCAGTCTTGGTAGGCTGAATGTGTCTAAAATTTATCTATTTCCTCTGGATTTTGTAATTTCTGTGCTTGGAGTATTGTTTTCATTTTAGGCTCTGATTTTTGCTTTGTTTTGTTTTTCTATGTAGTTGGTGGAAAAATCCCCTTTGTCATTTGCAATTATGACTATTTGGATATTCTCTCTTTTATTTCTTTTTACTCTAGCTAGAAGTGTATTTTTCTTTTAATTCTTACAAAGAACTAACTTCTGGATTCATTGATTTTTTTGTTTGATTTTTGTATCTCAATTTTCTTCAGTTCAGCTGTGACTGATTTTTTTTTTCTTTTGATATCTTTGCAGTTGATTTGCTCTTGCTTCCCTAGTTCTTCTAGTTGTGATGCTAGTTTGTTAATTTGAAATACTTTAAAATGTTTCATGTGGGTATTCAATGCTATCAACTTCCCTCTAAAACTGTTTAACTGTGTTCTGGAGAATCTGGTATTTTGTATCTTTGTTCTCCTTAGTTTCAAATAATTTCTTTATTTCTGCCAAAGTCATTCAATGGTAATTTTTTTGTATTTTATTTTACATGTAATTGTATGGTTTTGAGTGATTTTTTTACTATTAATTTCTATTACTATTGTGCTTGGTCTATGAGAATGGTTGATACAATTTTGTTTTTTGTTTGAATTTGCTGATTATTGTATTTTGTCTGATTATGTGGTTAATTTTGAAGTATGAGCTATGTGGCTATGAGAAGAATGTGTATTCTGTTGGTTTGGGTGAAGACTTCTGTCGATGTCTATTAGGTCCATTTGGTCAAGTTTTGAGTTCTGGTCATGAATATCTTTGTCAATTTTCTGCCTTGATGATCTGTCTAATATTGTCAGTGGGGTATTGAGGTCTCCCGCTATTATTGTATAGGAATCTTAGTCTCTTCATAGATTTAAAATAGCTTGCTTTACAAATCTGCATGCTCTATTGTTGGGTGCATACATATTTAAGATATGTTCTCTTGTTTAATTGAATCTTTACCATTATATAATGCTTTTCTTTATCTTTCTTAAAATCCATTTGATCTGTAATTAGGATTACAAGCCCTACTTTTTTCTGTTTTGTATTTGTTTGGTAGATTTTTCTCCATCCCTTTATTTTGAGCCTATAGATGTCACAGCATGAGACATGCATCTCTTGAAGATAGCATGATACTGGGTCTTGCTTCTTTATCCAGCTTGTCACTCTGTGCCTTTTGAGGGACCCTTAGCCTATTTATATTGAAGGTTACTATTGATATGTACAGATTTGATCCTGTTATTGTATTGTTAGCTCATTATAATGCAGACCAGTTTGTGTGGTTACTTTATAGTGTCAGTAATCTCAGTACTTAAATATGCTTTTGTAGTGTTTGGTAACCATCTTTCCTTTCCATATTCATCACTTCCTTCTGGATCTTTTTAAAGTCAGGTTTGGTGGTAAATCCTCTCAGAATTTACTTATCTGAAAAGATTCTTATTTCTCCTTCATTATGCATCAATATGGCTGTATATGAAATCTTGCTTGGAAATTTCCTTCTTGAAGAATTCTGAGTATATGTCCCCAATCTCTTTTGGCTTGTACATTTTCTGTTTAAAAGTCTGGTGTTAGCCTGAAGAGGTTCCCTTTGTAGGTGAACAGTCTCTTCTCTCTAGCCACCTTTCATAGTTTTAAAATTTCATTTCAACCTTGGAGAATCTGATGATTATGTGTCTTGGGGATCCGTGTCTTTTTGCATACTTGCAGGTGTTCTCTGCATTTCTTGAATTTGAATGTTGGCCTCTCTAGTTAGTTTGGGAAAAGTTTTATGGATGATATCCTGAAATATAGTTTCCAAGTTGCTTGCTTTCTCCCTGTCTCTATCAGGGATGCCAATGAGTCATATATTTTGTCTCTTTACATAATTCTATATTTCTCATTGTTTATTTTTATTTATTTTTGCCTGACTGAGTTATTTCAAAAGCCTATCATTAAGTTCTAAGATCCTTTCCTCAGTGTAGCCTATTCTGTCCTTAGTATTTGTCCTTGCATTATGCAATTGTTGTAATGTGATTTTCAGCTCTAACAGATCAGTTTCATTATTTTCTATAATGACTATTTCATCTTTCAGCTCCTGTATTGTTTTATTGTGATTCTTAGCTTTGTTGAATTGGGTTTTGACATTCTCCTGAATCTCAATGATCTTTATATCTATCCATATCTTAAATTCTATTTCTGTCATTTTAGCCATTTCAGCCTGGTTAATAAACTTTGCTGGAAAACTAGTGCAGTCATTTGGAAAGAAGGCGCTCTCACTTTGTGAGTTGCCAGACTTGTTGCACTCGTTCTTTCTCATTTGTGTGAACGAATATTCCTTTATTATTTGAAGTTGCTGTCCTTTGTATCGAATATTTTGCTTTTTTTCTTCTGTGAGTGATTATGATATTACATGGGTTTAGTTGACTGGCTTCAATTCTAGTCCACTCCTGGGTTTGGAATAGTGGACTGTTTGTATTTTGTCTCCAATTACAATCTCCATATCCTTGTTTCTATTGTCGATTGTTCCAGTCCATGGGGCTTTCTCCGGCAGGGGCCACTGTTGGCAGACAAGCCATATCCTTGGCAGGCCAGCCCTAGAGTGTTGTCTTTATGCTTTCTGATGGAATGGGAAATACTGATTGGAAGCTCTAAACAGTTATGGCCCATCTGACTATTGGAGGTAGGGGTGAGTGTAGTTGTCTGCCCTATAGTCTGGGTGATTCCAAGGCAATAGCAGAGTGTGCTGCCAAGCAAATTCAGACAGCAGTAGAACTGCTAGGCAGAAAGTTCTAGCAGGTTTGGCTTACCTGGCTATCAGCAGCAGTAATTCTGGGGGACACCTGCCCTCCTGTATGGGTGCTTCCTGGGACAACAAGAGGCTGTACCTACTGTCTGAGTTCCCACAGAAGCAGGACCACTGGGTCAGAATCTCTAACAGGTATTGCCCACCTGATTACTAGTGATGGAAGTGAGCAACCTCATACACTCTTTCACCTAGGTGTTTCCTGGACCAATGGAATGCTGCGTGCTCTAACTGAGTACACACAGATGCAGGAATACTGGGTCAGAAGTTCTAGAGGCATTGCTCACCTGGATACAATTGACGTGGTTTAGTGAGGTCACATACCCTGCCATCTGGGTGTTTCCTGGGACATGAGGAGACTACGTACTCCAGCTGAGTTTACACTAAAATGTGACCAGTGGGTTGGAATCTTGAGTAAGCATTGCTCACTTGGCTACTAGTAGTTGGGTTGGTGGAGTAGCCAGCTAAGTTTGGCCCAAAGCAGGACAGCTGGGCTGGAAAATGGTGCTAAGCCCCTTCCAGCAAAGGGAGCAATCTTACTGCTCCCAGGCACCACAACTCTGTCTTCTATTTCATCTGTGACATCATTGCTGGTCTTCTCTTGGGCTCAAAGCTTATAAGATCTCCTTGTAAGTTCACCTGAAAAATGTTTTGGTGTCTCTCTGCCTCAAACAAGAAGCACACTGCAGGAGTGCTGGGGAGGGGGAAAGGGAGATTTCCACATTCCTATTCTTGTACAGGTCCCTATGCAGAGCATGAATCCCCCTCGGAGCTGTCACTCACTCTTCCTTTCTCATGTTGGAGAGGTTTTCCTTGCTCTGCTCTAAGCCTAGACAGGTCAGTGCCCAGCTTTGCTCCTCTCTGTTCTCTGTGTTCCCCTGTGGCTTTGATGGATCCTAACATGGTTTCTCAAATGATTCACTTGCAAGGTCAGGGTTCACTAACCCTTTTGTTTCCCGTTCCTGAGGGCAACACACATGAGCTGCTTGTAGTTCATCATCTTGACCCTGCCCTTGAATGAAATCCTTATCTCATTCTCATCCATTCCACAAATTACGTCATCTCAAAAAGAAAGCATGTGTCACTTATGGTGTAATCAATGGAATCTATAAAGCTATTTATCATAGGTCTGTATGGTGTGAATTCCCATATTTGGTCATCAGCCTAATGGCATCATTCACATAAAGGTCAAAGGCGCAGCTGTGGAGATGAATGTAAACACAATGACAAGAGTGAATTTTTTAAATATCTTAAAAGCAGTCACTAATAAACCTCCAGATAAGTACCACTGTTTATAAAGTCTAACCTACTGATGCAGGATATTTTCTTGACCCCTTTGTGGGACTTATGACAGGGGTGTCTCATTTACTCAGCCTGTCCTCATACCCCTTGCAGGAGGGAGCGTGCAAGCAAACAAGTGCAGGAACCGGGAGTGAGCAAGTGCAGGACCTGGACAACCACCTTTGGACACTGACCGGAACAAACTCCATTTACTCAGCTTGCCTGGCTCAATCCATTGTGGGAAGGAGCACCTAGGCAAGCAAGTGTGGAGTCTGGCCAGCTGCTTTTGGGCAGTAGCATGAGCAAACTCTGTGCAGGCCCCATGGCAGCATCCGGGTAGAGATGCCTGTGACCCCCTGAAGCTCCAGAAGGTGTGTTACAGTGCTCTTTCAGCTCAGCCATCTGTGGACGGCTTAGGTGTTAACAGCTAAGGGAGCCCTTTGCCTCATCATGTGGGGCCGCTGCCCTCCACCAGCAAGAGCAAAGGGCCAGTGTGACAACCCTTTTAGGGGGTTATCCACATTAATGGATTAGTACTACCTATGGATTTTTAAATAAAATTTTAAACATAATTTTATTTAATTTAGCTGAAAGATATTGAAATGGAACTCTAATCTCTACTGATTTTTAAATATATATCTTTATATATTGTTTTTTTCTCTGATAGATGTCTCTAAGATTAAGAAATAGTATGATATATGTATGCGTAGTTTTAGTCATTATTTTTAACCATGCATTTTAGTTTTAGCTATTAGCTAAACTTCTGCTATGGAAGTAATTTCATCCCCAATTTATATGATTTATATCATAATTATAACTTGTAAATAGTTCTGACATTTATTTGCTTCACATTTCTTTGGTCTTTTTGCTATATTTGAAGGAATTCAATGTACACCATTGAATCAGAGATTATTTGAGAATGTTTTTAATTTTTCTGGTTTGAATATGTCATACAGAATTTGCTTTCAATAAAGACTCATGGATATTAATTCTCTGAGATCAAGTTTTGTAATATTCACTTATTGCCTTTATGTGAGAATGAACAAAATCTAAATCATAGTATCATGTACTTAGCTCTCACTCTCTTCCTTCAGAACTGTGTAAATCATTTTCAGTCTTCTAGCTTTAAATGTTACTAAAGAACTTTTGAGGTCTATCAAATTATTTCCTTTTTTAAAAAGTTTCCTTTTTGACTAGAAAAAAATCATTGTATTTTAAACTCAGAAGCTTAATTTTAATATATTTTTATAAATTGTATACATTTTCCCAGCTAATAGTGTGTCTTTATAACACAGCTATTCCAAGATTTAAAGTATTCATTTTTTATTTTAGAAATTAATTTTTGTTTGATATTAGGATAACTTTCAGTTCCATTTTTTCTCTACTTTTGGGACATCCGATTTCAGTTGTCACTACTTTAAAATATTTTGATCATCCTCATTCTGTAATATTTTCTAATTGTTTTAATTAATTTTTACTATTCTTAGCTCATTGAGATTGCCTTAAATAATTTTAATTGGTAAATTAACTTTAATGTCATAAGCATTGCTTTCTGTTTCTAATTCATTTATCAATTCTTTCAGGTGTTATTTCTCAAAAATTAACTTAATATCTCAACTATCTCTTTTATCATTTTGTTTCATAATTGGATTTTTGATCTAGTATTTATTACCCACACATTCTTATTTTATTTCAAATATTCTCTTTTGGGGATTCTCATATTGTCTCAACCTGTTTCTGCTGCTATAAAAAAAAATGACAAAGATTCATCAATCTATAAAGAAGTGAAATTTATTTTCACACATTTCTGGAAGCTAGAAAGTCCTAGATCAAGACACCAGGAGTTTCGGCATTGGCTGAAGGCCATAGAGGGTGCCTTCCTGTTGTTCTCACAGGGCAGAAAAGATGGAAGATAAATAGTGGGCCAATGTTGTGTTCTTATATGGCAAAGAGTGGAAGAGAAGAAGCCCCTTCTTCCAAGCCCTTTTATAGGGCTCCTAATTTCATTCATGAAGGTTCTGTCCTCATGACCTCATCACCTCTTAAAGGCCCATCTCTTAATAGTAAGACATTGGCAATTAAGTTTCAATATATGAATTTTGCAGGGCACATTCAGACCATAGCATATGTTATGCTTGATTGTCTTCATCTGTCATTTAGAAAAAAATTTAATATTGTGTAAATGGTTATCAGCTCGTGATTTTTTTTTTCATGTTTTCTCAGTATTTGCTCTGAATTTGAATAAGTGCCTTAAGCTTGTTTCTGGGCTATCTGAGACAATTATTTTATTTAGTGTCCAAACTTGAAAGATAGGTATAATACTCCATTTATTTTTGAAGGCTGGCATTTGAGAAGAAGGGGAGAAGGCAAACTCAAATGGAATTCTGTGCAGCGTGTATTTTTAGTGGAAGTAGTCTACATAAAACTATCTTTTCAAAGCCCTTGTACCATGATTTCTGGACGAAGGGATTAATATGCTCATTTCCAAATAGGAATACTCTCAACACTTGGCTTAAATTCAATCCTAAAGAGTCAGACTTGGTTGTCTCTTTTCCCCTCTCAATTATTCCAGTCAATTGACTTTTTAAAATATATGCATGGATAATAACAGTTTACTGGATTGTATTGAAATTGTCAGCTTAGGAGCTAGATAGGTGCTTAGGAACTTCAGGGAAGTGTGTTACCCAAACACCATGAGATATGTGGAAGAAGAAAAAGGAGAGATTTATTTGTTACAAAGGGTTACAATCTGCAGGCTAGGAAACAGAGTCTCCAGCTAATACCAAAAGCGTATGATTCAGAGATAAAAAATAGAGGCTGGGCTTTATGCCTAACAGGACCCAACCAGTTATGCATACATATTCAGTAGGATATATAATAATCCTAGGAATATTAATGAAGAAGACCAAACACATGCATGGTGAACAAATATGTATGTTCATCCCATGCCCACTTTGGCATGGAGACTTAACATTAACATGAACTGAAACTTGTCTCTTTACATCAAAAAGTCAATCAGAGGGCATAAAAGCACTTTGTGTACTGTCATCGTGGGCTGGTCAGAACCAGTCTGTGGTCAGTCTTTATTGCTTAGGAAAGAATGCTTTGTAAGTCCAGTCAGCTGTCCTAGAGAAGCCACAGTAAGGGAGGGGAGTCTAGTCGTGACGTTAGACAGTCTGTCAATGTTGGTGGAAAAATCTTTCAATCATTTTTTTTTTTTCAGGAACTGGTGCCTGTTGAATTATTAGAACATAAAGTCCTGTGGCAGTTATAGGGAAGGGGAGCAATGAGGGGTGACTAATTTCCTGCCTTGCCAAAAACACTGAATCTGCCTGGGGTTTCCTTTCTGGTGAGTTTGTTTTGTTTTGCCTGAAAGCTTAGGGGCTTTATTTTATTCACAAGTGTATCCCCATAATAATTCAGCTTTAGGATGTTACTATTCCCAGTAATGTTGACAGAGCTAAGAAAATAAACTAGGAATTATGACTTATCAAGAGAAGAAACTCTCCATTAACCCCAGGTTGGAAAGGAAAAGTAAAAGAAGTGACATTTTAGAGTTCCTTAAGAAATAGAACTGGGAAACAAGATAACATGGTAAGAGATGGGGTTGCAGAGAGACACAGCCACTGAAAACAAGGTGAGGCCAAGGTAGAGAAAGATCAGGTAAGATAGGAGCTGCTTTCTCTCCTCCTTCTCTTTGATGTTCTGCAGTTATCTCTCCTTATCTGAATATCATTAGAAGACCAGCTGGCAAAAGTTTCTGGGTAATGCAAACTGGATTAGTCAGTGTAACTGCAGGATATACATGGATACACACACACACACACACACACACACACAGAGAGAGAGAGAGAGAGAAAGAGAGAGAGAGAGAGAAAGAGAGAATCAACTTTCCCTGACAGCTGTTAACAAAACTGTTCAGATGAGTCAAATGTGGAAAATCTCATCCCTCACAAAGCAGACACCAGGTCACATCAGCGAGAGTGCTTTTGCACAGCTCTTATAAGATCATCCCTTAGAGTTAACCAGGAGACTGAAGTTGGTTGTTTAACTTATTTTGTTTGTAAATATTGCATGTGTCCCTTATTCTCTGGCAGCACTTCCTCTGGTCAAAGTTCTTTAGCTGGTAGAATTACCCCAAATTTCATCATTTTCAAATCTACGTAATAATATGTTTTGTCTTAATGATTTGCCATTACTTTTCACTGATTTTTACTACTGAATACCAAGGTATTAAGATATGTTATTGTAAAACGCAGATATTAGATGTAATTTAAACTATACTCAACATATTTTAGCATCCTAGTTTATCTTTGGTATTTTGGATCAATAACCACAGCCAGGAGAGTAATACCTTCACTGGCCAAAATCAAAAACACAGTAGTTCAGAATAATCAAGCAGCGCTCTCAGCTTCCAATCTAAGTAAACTGTGGCCAAATCCCTAGGTAACGAATTCTATATTCTCATATTTGGATCCCATATTCCTCTGTTGTGATTGACAACCTTCAATTGTCATTTAGAATTGTGATTGCCTCAAGGTTGCAATAATAAAAAAAGTAGTCTATGGAAAATAATAGTGCATACTTTTGAGAGAATCCATTCCCTTTTTAAATTCCTTGAATTCTACACCCATGAACTTAAACTAAAATATGGAAAATGTCAGCTATCAGATTCGAATTTAAAACACATACTGCATTTGTAAGACCACAAAATCAGTTTTTTCTCTCAGGTAAGAACTTCAGGATCTTCATTAGATAATGAGGAATTTTATAAAATCAGCACATTTCACAGACATTAGAACTTGTTGCATTTCCTTCACTGTGAATATATTTCCTATTCATACTCAATGTTGAGATTAATATCATGATTTGATTATGGGTCCTTCATGTTCACAGATTTGGATGCCACCAGAAATAACAAAGAGAAGATGTGGAAAATTCTGTGTGTTTTTTTTAAGCATATATACTATGAAATAAAGAATGCATGCTGTATGATGAAAGGTGATGTACGTGATGTACCTGTGTCTGGCTAGAATCTTAGGGAATGATGCCATGCTGAGGAGGGTTCAGGTTGACATCTGCTATTAACATTTTGAGCATGTAGCAGCTGTAGTAGCCAGATCAGCCTTGGTGGGATAAAGTCCACGTCATAAACTTATATATAGTCTCTGTCTCAGACAGCATTGCTCCTTTTTAAAAATAAACTTTACGATCAAGTTCTGGAGGTCTGAAGGAAAAGACTGAGTTCCATAGGACTACTTATTCAATCCACTTTATTGCTGAGGCAGTTCCTAGAGTGCATGCCTTCTAAGTGATTTCTGCCAATTACAAAAGGTAAACCCACATAAGTCTACCTCAAATATTCTTTCCATTAACTTTTCACTGGGATTATTTCCATATCCTTAAAAACTAGTCAGTTCATTAGGTACTACCTGTGATTCTGTAGAGCTGTAACACAGGCCATTCTCTGCTCCTCTCCCTCCCAAAAAATACAGTTATTTAGATGTCCTGCTTGATATTCTGCCCATTAGAAGGATTTTGCTTAAAGATTTTTTAAGAGACACTCCTGAGTGGGACTGTAACCCTGTATTTTGTTCTATTAAATTAGAAATTACCCCATAAATCTCTAGGCAGGCTTATTGAGATTGGTTTAAAAACATTGTTCAGTTCCATGAGAGCCTTATCCATTTGCTAAAGTGATTTAATTGTTTTTCTGAAATTTTCTCAGTCCTTATCTTATATTTGTATGTCCATTAAGAGTAGAATACTGCTGTTAATGTTCAGTTATATTTTTGTTGTTCTCACAACAGAACAGCCATCTCAGGTAGGATAGGTTCTTGGTGCCCATGGACAAATATTAATAGTAAGTATCCACCACAACTCAAGAGTAAATCAGAGACTGTTTTTCTAATGGAGAAGATATTTCAGGAAAATGGGTGAGAGTTTTGCTCCAAAATGCTGAGATTCTCTTACTATATTTTGTTAAAGGTTTATTTAACTTTGGCATCTACGACAGACAAAGGAAGAAAACGTGAAATTTCTGAGTTATAAGATGAATGTCACAAGGTGTCTATAGGCAACATAATCATCTATCTATGTATATGTGTATTCATGTAGCTATCTATCTATCCATTTATCTATCATCTATCTGTCTGTCTATCTACCTATCTACTATCTAGTCTATCTCTCTATTTCTCTATCCATCTATCATCTATCTATCTGTCTGTCTATATATCTATCTAATCTCACACACACACGTTCAATGCATGTATAAGATATATAGGATATATAGGTGTGTACACATAGGATATCTACTTTATATATTCAAAAAAGATGAAGCAGTATCATCATAGGCTGTTCATACATTTTATTCTGAACAGTAATGTGAGCAATTAGGCAAAGCTACAGTTACCTGTAAGTTGAAACATTCTACAATTTTGGTCCTGTAGCTGGATTTGGTACTTTTCCAAATCAAGTATTTTGTAATTAATATAACCTAACCAGCCTCTACCATCATTGGTGTCTATTATTTCCACTGAAATTGTAGATCCCAATTTTATTGCGGCATCTTTCACTTTCATCTCTACCCTACAGAAGAAAAACACAATGTAGATTTTCAAGGCTATTGATAGGTTTAGCACGAATATATTTTTTAATGTCACTGAGATGGTGAAATGGATTCTGAACATATTGCACATAATATATCTCCTCTAACATTCCCATTTCCCTCAGCCTATAGGTGATTTTCATATATAATATCAATAATGTTATCAAATTTGAACTTTATTTACTATAAGTCATGTTAAATCCAGGCTTTAATTATTCAACCAAATGCCTGATAATGACATAATTAACTATTTGGACCAACACATTAACCTCAAAGTAGTGGATACATGCATCTTTATAAAAAGTTGGCCTGATAAAATATTATTTTAATAGTTTTTATTTAAGATGAAAAATGAGACTCTTGTTCAGTCCATCAAAGTGATAAAATTGTGCCTCGTGTTGCTGTATATGTGAGTGGACTTTGCAATTCTCTTCTTGAAATGAAGCATTGAGAAGTGGTAGAGATGGATCTTATGGAAACTGTAGATTCCCTTGCTAGAACATTATTCCATGCTAAGTTCTTACAAAGTCTTACACAACACAAAATTAGTGTTTTCAGACAGACAAGGAGGGTATCATTGAGCCCGTAAAAGAAGTTCAAGGAGTTTTAGGAATATAAGTTTCTAAGTTGTCTGTGTCTGCTGAAATATCCCTCTCTAAATCTCAGGGTCCCCCTCATTTCTACTCAGTTTTCTGATATAACATGAGGCAAATTAGAGACATCTATGAGCTTGTACGTTGAAAAGTCATTTCAATTCACCACTGCAATTAGATTTGTGGCCTGATAGTCATGATTTCAATTTGGCTACAAGATATTGGATATTATTTACAACTTCCTTCCATAGAGGTTGTTTTCTCTTCTTTCAGGAGTTATAAATTCAAAGCCCTGAACTAATCTTTCCTTTTCTATCTATGTATTTTCCAACTTAGAAACACTCATTCTGTGTGGATCTTTGATCAGCATTATAACAAGCAAGTTTCAAATTTTATCTCACAAAACTTGCCCACAATAAACATGTTAGAACATATTGCAAACAGTGTTAATTTGAAGAGTCATGAATACTGTTGCATAAGACACATAACCAGTGTTCTAATTTTTCATAAAAAACATCTATGTATCAATTAAGGATGAGAACAACCTCAGAGTCAGACAAGATTTGAGCCATTTGAAACCTTGTGAGCTTTCCCAGTCTCTGATAACCAGCCAATAATTAAATGTTGATCTTTAAGTCTTCTAGAGTCTAGGTAGCCTAAATAAAATCAGTCTCAAACATGAGAAGTCCCAGTATTCACATGATAAAAAATATTTTCTATCAATCTCTATATGTCATTTTGCAATATCTTCATAATATGCTCTATTAGATGACACAGCTGGGCAAATAACCTACACTCACCAAATTTATAGATTTTTTGCATTCATTGATGTGATCCTGAGCATGAAAAGAATCAAGAAAAAAAATTCCATACACTGGTTATACCTGAGAGGCCTCTGAGTTGAACTTTAAATTATAGGCTACAACTTGAAAATACTGAAGTAAACTAATTTTTGCAACAACTTCTTTTAAAGCCGTTGAACATAAGCATTCAAAATTTGTTTGTATAATTCCCATAATTTTCTTCCCAAATTTAACTACTCTGTTCATCTTGTCACTTTTTTATTTAGGTATACATCAATCAATAAAATAAAGACAGAGAAGGTAGGGACTGATCTCATTTGTCTCCACATTCTTTGTACCTAGTGATCATCTGGGCACAAAGAACAAATTTGATACATGTTGACTGAACGAATGAATAAATAAACACATTTACATTTACTAGATAGAAATAGACTGTCATACCTGCTAAAGAGGAGAGAACAAGTAAAAAACATGAGAAAATGGTGAGGCTATGGTGAGCCATAAATCAAAATAAGAATTTTAGTAGATAGAGTAAAATAGTATTGAATTCTAGATTGTGTCAATAAAATGACTGAAAAGTTTTTTGAAATCTGACTTGAAGACGTTTTTTACTTATTCTGGCATGTTTGCAGTTTCAACGAAATGGCAGCAACACAAAATGAATTACACAATCGAAAGTAAGGAAAGATGATGAAATGCATAGACACCTCCCATAAAAGTAATTTGTGAATGGAAAATAAAACGAAATAACATGAAACTTGAATGGTTCTAAGATCCACGAAACTTAAAGATAAGCCATCAAAATCAATACCAACCTGAAGACATAGCATCAAGATGTGGCATCAAGATCAGGACCCAGTATGTTGTAGTATTGTTTTATGTTAAATGCTTGATGTTATTCTAAGTGCAATGTATTAACTCAATACATTCTTAAACATCATTAAAAATCATATTAGGTTTAGACAAATTTTACCAATAAGAGAGCGGAAACAAGTAGATCATATAATTTTTCTATGTTTGTTGGTAGTGATTGGGGAACAATTTACCTTAAACTGATGGAGCTATGTTTGTTGGTAGTTATTGGGGAACAATTTACCTTAAACTGATGGAGCCCAGAGTCAGTACAATTGAAAATAAATTATCTACTTCTGATTTTAAATGTGAAAGAATTATTATGGAAGGGAAGTTATGGATACAGAAAAAAGGCAGGAGGGTTACGAGGTAAGGTGAATATCTCCAAAAGACTGGCCTTAATAGAAGTGAAACTCGGCACAGAAATTCATTTAATGGAAGGGGAGGAGTAGAAAAGGATGATTATACTTGTAGGTAAGATTGCAGTTAGGTTAGAAGTAAGCAGTTTGATTCCTTATAAAGATAAGGAAGATTCTTATGTGTTTCATGTTTTCTTCAAGTTCTATGCAGGTGTTAGTGTTTTAAACTCAAGCTATGTACTACCTATGCTCTTACTTGTATTAAGAAATGTATTATTCATCTTATCTGTCATTACATTCCACCTGAAAGCACTACTAAAAATTTCACAGCCTTCTTGTGTACTCTGCTTCTCTTCTTTGCCCTGCAGTCACCTCCTCTCTTGTTTTACTGAGCATGTCAAAGTTTTGTAAATCATTCCATATTTCACCTTCTCCAAAAAGCACTGTACTCCTCTTTTTCCATATACAGTTATTCTCACATGGTGGTGGGAAATAGTAAATGTGTAGGGGCTCTACCAACAGTAGCATTATTTTAGATTTCCAGCTCCAGATATAAGAACCAAATATTCATGAAAATAAAGAAAAACTTTTCACATGATGTTGTCTCTCATCTTATCCTCAAAATATGAATGTAATATCATATCCCCTTCAGTGAAAATCTTGAGGTTTCTTGCTAAAAATTAACACTAAGTTTTAAAAGCTCTAGTGCTTTAACTTTTTATCTTTCTAATTACATTATCTTCTATGTGTTTTTCTGGTTATAACTGTTGTTCCTACCAGTTAGTTGTTGGAAAAGTAAATGAAATATTTACACAGACCGTGGAATGACAAATACCACTACAACAGAAACTAGAAAGTGGAAGTCTTTATATCTTATATTGGAGGCATGCATTTGGCTGATAAATGTCAACATGTTACTCAAATGGCGGAGATGTGACTCCTGATTCTCCCATCTCTGGCTAATGAGTGAAATCTGTATGTCTTTGCATTTGTGTAAATAAGACAATAAAGTAATTGAAAAATATCCTATGTTTAACTTCTTCAATGATTTCTATTTTATTTATATTTTTGCATATCACTGTAGTTTGTTCATTTTTATACTATAATATTCCATTACATAAATATACTACAATTAATTAAACCAAATTTTGTATATACTACATAGAAAAAAATCCAAAAAAGATTCCAATATCACAGTTGTTTTACTACAGCCAAGTAGAGATAATAAAAAGACCCAGCTAATTTTTTACTTTGTACCCTATACGGACTCCTCTCCCATATGAGCATAAGAAAAACTCCCGCATTATTATTGAATCAATGAGAAGGCTTTACTATACAAATGTATCAGGTAAAACTTATAGACATATGAGTTATTTTTGTACTACCCATGATAATGGTGGTATTAGTCAGGGTTCTCCAGAAGGACAGAACTAATAGGATATATGTATATATAAGGGTGTTTATTAAAAACAATTGGCTCACACAATCACAAGGTGAAGTCCCATGATAGGGCATCTGCAAGCTCGGGAAGAGAGAAGCTAGTAGTGGCTCAGTCTGAGACCAAAAGCTTTAAACACAGGGAAGTCTGACAACGCAGCTTTCAGCCTGTGGCTGAAATTCCGAGATAAACTGGCAAACCACTAGTGTTAAGTTCAAGAGTCCAAAGGCCAAAAAACCTGAAGTCTCGTGTCTAAGGGCAGGAGGAACAGGTGGAAGCCTCTAACATGAGAGAAAGATAACAGCCAGAAGACACAACAATCTAACGTATTCCACTTTCTTCCTTCTGCTATGGTGTAGCCATCCTGGGAGCTGATTGGATGGTGCTCACCCACACTGAGGGTGAGTCTTCCTCTCCTAGTCTGCTGACTCAAATTTCAATCTCTTCTGCCAATTCCCTAACAGACACACCCAGAAACAGTACTTTATCAGCTATCTATGCTTGTTTCGATCTAATCAAATTAACACCTAATATTTACTATTACAAGTCCATCCCTTGTCAACATGGCACTAATACACATCTCCTGAAATCATATAAATCATCAAATACAGAAAATAGTAAGATTATATTTACATCTAACATAATACAACTATTCTTGCTACAATTGGAAGTACATTAATCCTTAACCTAAATGCTATTACATAAAGTTAAAAACACTTAAATGCTAATATGAAGTAAATCAATCATGTTACATGATAAAGAAAAAAGAAAGGAAATAAAATGAAGATATGTTCTTCGTACAAGTGTATACATGCACAAACATATTCTTAATCAAATAAGGAGAAAATATTCATGACAATTACAGTTGTTGTTTCTGCAACTGTTTATGCAGTCATAGCTTGTGTTCATAATTACCTTCTACTACCCATTCTGTATTCCCTTTGTCTTCAGCAAGCACCTCAGCTGGTGGTCATATTTAATTGCTGGACTAACTCAAACTTTTATTTTTGAAGGGTCTGAGCCATTTGTCGCCCTGCCTGGATTTAGTTGTTGTAATTTCCCATTGATCTTAATCACAGGGCATGGTAATTCTAAGAGATGCCCTAAGGAATCTCCTGTATTCCAGAAATACTCTTCCTTACATCTATTATGGAGGTGTAGTCTAACTTCATTTTAATAATCCTGGTCAACCACTCCAGTCAACAAGATAACTCCTTTCTTAGTCTGTTGGCTGAAAGAAAGGAGAAGCCCAAAGTAGCCAGGTAGCAATCTTAACTTCCAGTTTAATAAAGTCATTGTTGTGCCTACTTGGGTCAGCATTGCTCCCTCCCTGACAGGAGTGACAGGAGTGGATGGAGAAGGGGGCTGAGTCGTGTCTACAGAATGGGTCATCCTAACCACTTGATTATTAAAGGCTTCTAGGCCAGTAGAACATAATGTCGTGAGAACAGGAAGGAAAATTTATTTGAGAGGTAATGGTGAGTGGTGCTACTTCCACTTCCACTGCTTGATTCCTGGACCCATGAACCTTGGCTATGGGAGAAACTGTAGAATATATTGGACAGTGATTCAGAGTATACAGAGGCTTCTGGAAAATTTTGCTCCAGTCCTGTAAAGTATTATCACCTTGCTGGTGATGTAATTGTGACTCCAAAAGGTCATTCCACCGTTCAAGAAGACAGCTGCCTCAGGCTGATGCAATACCTCAGAGAACATTGCAAGACCAGTGAATTCTATGAGCACGAGCCCACTGCTGCACTTCTTTATCTGTGAAGTGAGTGCCTTGGTCAGAGGCAATGCTCCGTGGAATACGATGACAGTGGACATAGTATTCTGTGAGTCCGCAAATGACAGTCTTGGCAAAAGCGTTGAGTGCAGGATTGGCAAATTCATATCTGCAGTGTCTATTTTAGGGAGGACAAATAACTGCCCTTTCCTTGAGAAGAAAAAAAAAAGTCCAGTGGAATCAACATGTCAGCAAGTAGCTGGCTGATTATCCTGAGTAATGGTGCCATATCAAGGGCTCAGTGTTTTTCTCTGCTGTTGGCAGCTTGGACATTCAGCTGTAGCTGTAGCAAAGTCAGCCTTGGTGAGTGGAAGTCCTTGTTGCTGAATGCATAACCTCTATTCCTGCCACAATAGTTACTGTATTCATGAGCTCATTGGGCAATGACAGGAGTGGATGGAGAAGGAGACTGAGTGGTGTTCACAGAATAGGTCATCCTAACCACTTGATTATTAAAATTCTACTGAGGTCACCTTTTCTTGAGTATTCACATGAAACACAAATACAGTCGCAGTGTTTGACCACACATAGAGGTCAATCTACATAGTTCTTTTCCAGACTTAATTGTCAAAAATTTTTCAATCATGCTTCTTCTAAGTTCTTTGACCATGCAGCCAAATCATTGGCTATAGCCCATGAATCAGTATATAATCACACATCTGACCATTTCTCCTTCCAAGCAAAGTGCACAACCAGGTGCATTGCTCAATGTTATTTATGGATGTCCCAGAAAGCGGCTGTAGTGGTGTAGCTATCCACTTTCGGTGTCTGCTGTATTAATCAGGATTCCCTAGAAGAACAGGACTAACAGGATATATGCATATATGAAAAAGAGTTTATTAAGGAGTATTGACTCACATAATCACAAGGTGAAGTGCCACAACAGGCTATCTGTGAGCTGGGGAGCAAGGAAGCCAGTCTGCGTAACCAAACCTCAAAAGTGGGGAAGCCAACAGTGCAGCTTTCAGTCTGTGGCCAAAGGCCCAAGAGCACCTGACAAACCACTAGTGTAGGTTCAAGAGTCCAAAAGCTGAACAACTTGGAGTCTGATGTTTATGGTCAGGAAGCACCCAGCACAGGAGAAAGATGGAGGTCAGAAGACTCAGGCCAGTCTAGTCTTTCCACATTCCTCTGCCTGCTTTTTTCCTAGCTGTGCTAGCAGCTGATTAGATGGTGGGTCCAGATTGAGGGTGGGTCTGTCTCTGCCAATCCACTCACTCAAATGTTAATCTCCTTTGACAATACTCTCACAGACACACCCGGGAACAATAGTTTGCACCCTTCAATCCAATCAAGTTGACACTCAGTATTAATCATTACACCTACATACTATGCAGAACCATCTGTAAACCAGGTCATTGTCTTCTCTTCCTCTGTCAACTGCTCATAGGGAACTCCCCATGAGGCCACGGGTGCAGACTGGGAGAGAGAAAGTAGGGTGATGGGGGGGCGGTTATGGGAACTTGAGCTACGTTCTTATGTAACTTGCTTGTGCCATCAGAAGCAGCTTGAGCCCAGTCACATATATACCACTTCCACTTGATGATAGAGCACTGCTGTGCACCTCCATCTTTATGGCTAGATAGGTGAGAAAGCACTTAGATCATAATAGGTAGTTCAGATGGCATGGTAACTTGGTGACTCATATTCAAACATTCAGTTTCTAACAAGACCTAGTAACAGGCCATGGGTTTTCTCTCAAAACGAGAGTAGTTATCTGCAGAAGATGGCAGGACTTTACTCCAAAATCCTAGAAGCCTCCATATGATTCCCCTATGGGGGCCTGCCAGAGGCTCCAAACAACATCACTATCTGCCACTGACACACCAATCATGATTGGATCTGCTGGATTATATGGCCTAAGTGGCATATCAGCTTGTACAGCATCCTGGACCTGTAACAGAGTCCTTGCCTGTTCTTGACACCACTCAAAACTGACAGCCTTTCACGTCACACAATAAATGGGTTGAAGTAACACACCCAAATGAGGAATGTGTTTCTTCCAAAATCCAAATAGTCCCACTAGGTGTTGTGTCTCTTTCTTTGTTGAAGGAGGGGCCAAATGTAACAACTTCTTGTAACCTCAGAAAAAAATATCTTGACAGGCCTCATGTAACTAGACCCTAAGAAATCTCGCTGAAGTAGAAGCTTCCTGACTTTTAGTCAGATTTATTTCCTATAACCTGGCATGAAAATGTCTCACCAACAAGTCCAGTGTGGCTGCTACTTCTCACTCACTGGATCAGTCTAATCAGCATAATGTCATCAATGTAATGGACGAGTGTGATACCTTGTGAAAGAGAAAAGCAATCAAGATCCGTGGGAACAAGATTATGACACAAAGCCAGAGATGATATACCCATGAGGCAGGACAGTGAAGGCATATTGATAGCCTTGCCAGCTGAAGGCAAATTGCTTCTGGTGGGCCCTGTGCACAGGAATGAAGAA
The DNA here is from genome assembly GCF_003255815.1 of Theropithecus gelada. Taxonomy (NCBI): domain Eukaryota; kingdom Metazoa; phylum Chordata; class Mammalia; order Primates; family Cercopithecidae; genus Theropithecus; species Theropithecus gelada. The sequence continues at coordinate 72,530,221 of NC_037672.1, forward strand.
AAAGGCATTTGCCAAATAAATGGATGAATACCAGGTACCAGGAGATGTGTTAGTTTGCTCAAGCAATGAAGCCACATTTGGTACATCAGCTGCAATTGGAGCCACCACTTGGTGAAGTTTACAATAATTTACTGTAATTCTTCAAGATCCATCTGTTTTCTGCACAGGCCAAGTAGGAGAGTTGAAGTGGGTTGTGGTGGGAATCACCACCCCTGCATCTTGCAAATCCTTGACGGTGGCATTAATCTTTGCAATCCCACCAGGGATGCAATATTGTTTTACATTTACTCTTTTTCTAGGCAGAGGCAGTTCTGACAGCTTCCATTTGGTCTTTCCCATCATAAGAGCCCTGACCCTATTGATCAAGGAGCCAATGTGGGGATTCTACCAGCTGCTAAGTATGTCCATTCCAATTATGCATTCTGACACTAGGGACATGACCATTGGATGAATCTAGGGTCTTATTAGAGCCCCCATAATTTGGACCTGAGCTAAAACTCCATTAATTACATGACCTTCATAAACCCCTAATCTAACTGGAGAGCCACAGTGACATTTTGTATTCCCTAGAACCAATGTCAGCTCAGAGCCAATGTCCAGTAGGGCCTGAAAATTCTGATCAGTCTCTGTTGCCCAATGCAGTTAGTCTGATGAAAGACTAGAAGTCCCCTTAAAGAAGGATGGGAGAAAAATTAACAGTACACGTTTTTGATAGTGTAGTAGGGTCCTTTCTCAAGGAAATCTGGCGCTTACATTACTCAAGTGGTTCTGGGTCTATAAACTGCCTCAAATCTGGAAATTGATTGAATAGCCATGACTCTCTACTTTTGTAATTCAAATTAATATTTTGTACAGTTAACCTGGAAATTTGCTGCATCTAGAAGTTAAGTAAGAATGTGCTAGGCTTCCTATTTATTTCACTTCTAAAAGCACTAAAAATAATTTGCCAGGGCCAGAGGTCTACATGAGTCAGACTATTCTGATTGCTGCTTTACCTCTGCTGTCTAGTATAGTAACTATGCCCACCTCGCTTTTGACAATTGAGTGCTATCACTTGGTCCCTGCTACCTTGGGACCAATTATTCCCATTGCATTTAAGTTTTTCAGTTGAGTGACTGTGGTTCCCACTGTAAGATCTGGCATACAGAGAAGAGCAATTACAGAGCTCTTCAAGGGTGAGGGTCCTCCCCTCATGAATCTGTTTTGCAAGGTGTTGATGAAGCATATGTCTTCTGGGCCCTCTCAGTTGGGATCAGTAGGTCTAAAGTGACAAACCCACACTAGCACTTCAGTCTCCCTAAGCCTGTGGATCCCTTCCTCTACATTAAACCAGGGGAGATGAGACATTTCCAGCTTGCTCACAGTGGGTGATTTTTTGAGCCATGTTTCAACTAACCAAGAAAGTAAACTATTAGAAAGTTTTTAAACTCCTTGAGCTGCAACATTAAATATATAATCTTGTTTAGTGGATCCGTATCAATAAATTTATCCTGATCCAACTTTATGTTTATTCCACTATTATCCCACATCCTTAAGATCCATTTCCATGCCTCTTTTCCATGTTTCTGTTTACATGACATATAAAACTCAAGTAGTTCTTTTGGAATGTAGTACACCTCCTCATGGGTCACACTCTGAAATTCACCTCTAGGGGTCTGCCGGGACTTGAGTATAGTTACAGATCTAGAAGTAAAGAGGAGAGGTGGGTATGAATTTTGAGTAGAATCAGCATTATCTTGCCTGACAACTCCCTTGGGGGAGGCCATAATTATTGCCTCAGCAAGTGTAAATTTAATATCCTCAGACAAAGTTGGAAAGGCTGAATGAATCCTAGGTCGGGGAGGAAATGTTGCCACTACTGATGGTGGGGAAGTCCATTTCTTTAGCAAAAATGGCTTATCAGAATTTAGGAGCTCAGTGTCCTCAGCTTCATCAGGACCCTCTCAAACATCCCCATCCCAAGTTACAGGGTTCCATTCTTTTCCAGTCGATGCCCTCACTTTAACAGTTGACACCAGGAGAGGCTGACCATGCACCTCTCCTTGTAGGTCAGTCAATCTCATGACGAGTGGTTGTGATCTGATTTTCCACAATTTCAACCCTTTGCCTACAGAAGATAAGACTCTCACCAAGGACATCTTAGGGGATTTGCGGCTAAGCATGCACTTTTGGAGCCAGAAGGTGGAATCACTGAGCTCATCCCTTCCTTTTATTAGTTTCTCCAGTGAACACAGGAGCAATCAACTAATTTGATTATGTTCCTTGATTCTCTACAAATGGTCAAAGGCATCTTAAATAGGGCAACTAAACTCTTTGCCTCTCAAGAGTGGTGAATCAGGAGTATCAAATGCACTTATTTTGCATAACTCTCTGAACAGTTTTTGTTATCAGTGTTCTACATATTATTTGAAGTAGAGTTCTTAGCATTTTGGAGTCCAATCAGATGTAACAGCCAACTCCAGAAACCTCGAAACCAACCCTAAAAATCCATCTTTAAAATTCTGTTCCTCTAGAAACACTCCTGGTACCAACATTTGTATTACTCAGGGTTCTCCTGAGAGAAAGAAGTAATAGGATACATGTATATACACAATCACAAGGTGAAGTTTCACAACAGGCCATCTGTGAGTTGGGGAAGAAAGAAGGCAGTAATGGCTCAGTCTGAGACTAAAAGACTAAAGACAGGAAAGCTGACAGTGCAATCTTCAGTCTGTGGCTGAAGGATTGAGCACTCCTGGCAAACCACTGGTTTGTGATCTGTCCAAGAGATCAAAATCCATAAAACCTGAAGTCTCATATCCAAGGGCAAGAGGAATAGAAGGAAGACTCTAGGAAGACTCTAGCATGAGGGAAAGGTGAAAGCCAGAAGTCTCAGCATTTCAGCTTTTATTGCTTTCTGCTTACCTTGTTCTAGCTATGCTGGCAGCTGATTTGATCATGCCCACCCACATTGACGGTAGGTTTTCTCCTCAAATCCAGTGACTCAAATGTCAATCTCCTCTGTTGATGCCATCACAGACACACCCAGAAAGACTACTTTATCGGCTATCTAGGCACTTTTCAATCCAATCAGATTGACACCTAAAATTAGCCATCAGAATGGTTCAGTGAATATTCTTGGTGTACATATTGTAACTAAATCTTAGAATATGTCACTGACAATAGAATTTTTCGTTTAAAAATTTAATATTTTAACATTTATTCTTAATATTTTGTTATGAGAATCCAAGTTGATTTTTAATTAATTAAAGCATATTGAAGGGGTGATCCAAAAAGACAAACACTGTTAAATCTCTCAGACTATAAAAATATAGTATATCCATTTTCTATAACATAGTGTATTGTGACAGGTCTTTCTTGATTTATTAAGTTTATTCATTATTTATTGAGGTATGTTCCCTTACCTAAGTTTTACCTCCCTTAAAACTTTCATCACCTTTACTTTCATTCTTAATTGTTGAAAGTCACCAATACTTTGGAATCAGTAATTATATTCTATAGTCTTTGCACATGCATTCACTAGAGAGTCAAATATTATTTTTTGTCTACCTTTCTGTCCTGCAACTTCATGGTTTGCTTTTTATTTATATATTTTTATTACATTGTTACTTACATAATACTGTATCATATTATATCATAATCTTAACTTTAATTTAATCTGGATAGATCAAACCAGCCACAGCACAAACATTCCTTAAGCCAAAGCTCAATCCAGAGAAAGACTCTAGCTCTTTTTAATATGTGAAGGCTGAACTATGTTGAGGAAGCTGCAGAAAAAAAGTTGGAAGCTGGCAGACATTGGCTTATGAAATTTACTAAAAGAAGCTATCCCCATAACAAAATAGTGCAAAGTAAAGTAGCAGGTGTTGTTATAGAAATTGCAGAAAATTATCCAAACAATCTAGCCAAGATGATTGGTGAAGATTAACACACTAAACAACAAATTTTCAATGTAGACAAAATTGCCTTTATTGAAAAAAATATTTCACCTCAGTCTTTAATAGCAAAAGATGAGAAGTCAATGCCTGGCTTTAAAGCTCTAAAACACAGGCTGACTCTTTTGTTAGTGTGTAATTCAGCTGATGACTTTAAGTTGAAGACAGTGTTTATTTATCAAGAAGTCTAACAGTCCTTGAGAATTATGCTGAAACAGTTTTGCCTCTGCTGTATAAATAGAAGAACAAAGCCTAGATGACAGCACATCTGTTTATAGTGTGATATACTGAATGTTTTCATCCCACTATGGAGATCTGTTGCTCAGAAAATAAAGGCTCCTTTCAAAATATTACTGCTCAATGACAAGGCACGTGCTAATGCAAGAGCTCTGATCAAAATGTACAAGGTTAAAGTTGTTTTCATTCCTGATAACATTACATCCATTGTGCAGCACATGGATCAAGGTATAATTTTGACTTTGAAGTTTTATCATTTAAGAAATACAATTTTAAGGATATTGCTATCTTAAACTATATTCCAGTGACTAGTGATTGATATGGACTGAGTACACTGAAAATCTTCTGTAAAGTATTTACCATTTCAGAAGATATTTGAAGCATTCATGACTTATGAGAGCAGGTTAAAATAACAACATTAAAAGGAGTTTTGAATAAGTTAATTTATTTATTAAAATTCCTATGAATGACTTTGAAGAGTTCAAAACTTCAGTTAAAGAAACAACTGCAGGTGTGGTGAAAATAGCAGAACTAGAACTGGAAATGGAGCCTGAAGATGTAACTGAATTGTTATAACCTTATAATGAAACTCGAATAGATGAGAATTTGCTTCTTCTGCACTGGACAAGAAAATGGTTTCTTGAGATGAAATTTGCTCATGGTGAAAATGCTCTGAACATTGTTGAGATGACAACAAAGGATTTGGAATATTACATAAACATGCTTGATCAATCAGCAGCAGAGTTTGAAAGAATTAACTTCAAATTTAAAGAAGTTCTACAATGGATAAAATGCCATCAGACACCATTGCATGCTAAATAGAACTCTTTCATAAAAGGAAGAGTCAATCAGTGTGACAAATGTTATTGCAATAGTTTAAGAAAATGCCACAGCCATCTCAATCTTTAGAAACCACTATTCTGATTAGTCAGCAGCCATCAATATGGAGGCAAAAACTCTTCAGTAATAAAAATATTACCATGGGGCTTAAAGATCGGATGATAGTTAGCATTTTATGCAATAAATATTTTCTATTGAGGTGTGTACATTATTTTTTAGATATCACGTTATTTGCACACTTAATAGACTTACTAATACTGTAAACATAACTTTTATATGTACCACCACATTTGTGTGATTGAGTTTTTTGCGATGTTCACTGTATTGTAATTGTCTGAAACCAAGCCCCTAATATCTCTGAAGTTTACCTGTAGATTTTTCATGTTTGTCATCTCCTGCCAAGCAGATAGTCTATATGAGAAAAAATGATTGATAATTTGTATTATTCTTAATGATCAGAAACATTCAAACTTAGGTTGTGTATAATGTGTTTTTGATTGTGTGTATGTGTGTGAAGTAAACATGATGATTTCTAATTTCTTATTTTTTCTCACTAATAACCTAAATATTAAATGTAAACCTATATTATTTATTTTAATTTTCATATTCTACAAGGCTGAAACATTTTTAACAGATATATTTGCATCTTTTGCATGTCTCAATAAATATCAGTTAATTTTTCACCAACCAATAATCTTTTCCTCAGGAACACATAGTCTCCAAATCTTGGATAAAAAAGGCTATATATGCACATTAAATCATAAGTGTTTGAGTCTTCTTGCTCAAATAATTAATATACTACACTTGTTGCATCGTTTGATGTATCAGTTCCTGAAAGAACAGTGACAAAATTTCTGCGATGATGGCTAATTTTTATATTCTGCTTATAATTGAGAAAATTCTTGCTTTATAGAATTTAAGGTGATCATTTTGGCTACCTTCATATAACAAATTATTATAGTTTCCTAGTGTCGTGGGATTCTCGGGATGTCACTTACCAGCTAGAACCCTCTGGGTCTGGTGGCACTTTCTGCCTAACTATTGCTTGTACCAGCTGAGCATATTCCACCCACTTGGCCCGGCAGGCTGCGCTTGGCTCTTGCTACTAGCCTGGATCCCACACCTGCCATCATCAAGCTAGTCATGAAGTGGTGAGAAATGTGTGGAAGAGTGAGTGCAAGGTCCAGCCACTGTGCATAGCCAGGCATGATGACTGCTACAGACAGGTGGGCAGCTCCAGGCACCAGCACAGGTATCAGTTCTGTGTGAGGCTGCAGCTGGATCCGACATAGTGCACACAGCTTCTGCTGCAGTCATCCACATCTGGATGAGTGGAATGTGGTGGCACCCAGAAGCTTGGAGACGTCAGGAACTGCAGAGCCCCAAAGAGGGTGTCACGTCCCTGGCTTGGGAGACCTTAGGTCTGGGCTCCCCAAAGGGCTACAACTCTTCTCTCTGTCTTGCCACCTGCAATATGGCAAGTAGGGGAGCATGTTTCAGGCCTGTTTATGTTACAGATGTTTCAGTCCCACCATTAGGTAGTTCCTGAGTTCTTGTCCCATGTCCAGGAAGAATGAGGTACACAGTCAAATAGTGGGTGAGCAAAGCAGAGAAGAGCTTCTTTGAGTGCCATAATAACTCTCAAGAGACCCTAAGTGAGTAGCTCCTTTCCACAGTCAGGTCATCCCAATGAGTGCCCAACACTCGAGGAGACCCATGGTTAGCTCCTTTGCACAGGCAGGTCATCCCAATGTCTGTTAGAGTCTGACTGTGTCTGGAGGTTTTTGTGGGCTTAGAAGGGAGGAACTGCTTGCTGATTGGTCCATAGGCTGACATGGTGAGCATGGAAAGGGCACCATAAGTTGTTTCTCCCAGCAACAGCCTTCATCCTGAACTGACATATCAACCCCTAGGCCTTAGGGTGCCCCTAGCTCAAAGGTGGGACTTCATCAGGGATCTGCTTCTTACTGCCCAGGAACCTATCTGTCTCATGTGCCATGAACAAGTCATACATGGCACTCAGGCTCTTAATGCCAAGGGGCACCTGCAGGATGGTGCTGAGCCACCCTCAGTCCCCACTTGGCTGCCTTCCTATGTTCATCTGTGCTCAAAGTCTGGAGGGGGCTGAGGTGGCATGGGGCTGTTGTGTCAGCCTTGCCCCAAGCATGTACATGCCCAGCCACATCGTGATAGTGCCCAGGCTTGGACACAACTTTGCTCCATGCCAGAGCAGGTTCCGGGAATAGGGAGAAGCAGGAGCTGGCACTTCTGAGCTTTCAGGGGCAGGGGGCCTTCCTGAGCCCCCATAAATACAGGGATGCCCAAGTCCACAGCTATGGCTGGGCAGCTGCAGCAGCATCTGGGAGCACAGTGCTACCACGCTGCTAACTCAAAAAAGGATGGGGCTCCTGCCTGTTCTTGTCTCCTATTGAGTCTGTGGAACAGGTAACCTCAGCAGCGCTTCCCAACTCCAGCTGGCATCTTTGCAGTTGCTGCTTTCTATGGGCTGCTGTTGTCATCACTAGTGAATTAAATATTTTCATTAATTTTTTTTTTTTGGTAATGTTTTTGAAATAAAATCAGTCATTTTCTAATGTCCGTAATTTTCTCAAGTATATGTGATATATTGTGATATATGTGTGAAAATATATGTGTTATATTTTTCTTAAATTTACTTCAAATGTTTTTATAATTTAATGTTTTACATGTGCGGTTTTGATAGGATATAAGTGGACTTTTAAAAAAATCTACTGTTTTATGTGTAGTTTCTAAACATAAAATTTATAGCTACTTGTGTTTATTTGTGAGATGCTATATTTCGTTTTTAATATCTTTTAAAAGACTTTACACTTTTCTGATTATATTTCCTCATCTTTCTTTTGTGAGAATGGGGCAGAGCAATATTCATTTATGCATTCACCTAGCTCAGTGAATCTGCAATTTTACATATGATAATATTGAAAGGGCAGAGGAAGCAGTAAGGTACACATTTGTCTCAGGTGAGTGGAGGAATTACTTTGAGTTCTGTCCTTTGTCCCATACCTGTGAAGATTAACTCTTAATTTACATTGCTGGGGTGAAATGCAACAGAACTGTTTTAGGGTAAAGATCTTGTTGCACACAAAGAAGATCCTAGTGAGAAAATTATGAGGGAGGTATTTAGATATTTTATTTTCATAGTTGTCTTATTTAGGAATAAAATGGGAGGCAGGTTTGCATGACACAGCTCCCAGCTTGGGTGTTCACTCTGACTTAGTCCCAAGCATGTGTGCTTGTGTTGCAGATGTTTCAGTCCCACTATTAACTGGTTCCTGAGTTCTTGTCCCATGTCCAGGAAGAATTAGGTCCACAGTCAAATGATGGGTGAGCAAAGCAGAGAAGAGCTTCAGTGAGTGACATAATAGCTCTCAGGAGACCCTAAGTGGGCAGCACTTTTCCACAGGTAGGTCACCCCACTGAGTGCCCAACATTTGAGAAGACCCGTGGGTAGCTCCATGGTAGTGATTTTGGGGCTCTGAGATTTATTTTCCTTTCACAGAAAGATAGCTATCTGAGTAGACAGAGGAATGCTACTCATTCCCTATCTTAAAACACTGCCTGTTTGCCTAACCCTGAATATTGAAGGTCCATAAACATTGTTTATGTACCTAAATCTGCATATCCATAGTCCATAAAAACATTTATATAGAGTTGGTTTTAATCACTAAGTCAATCAGTGCAGAAAAAAAAAAAAATGCCAGAAAGATTATATTTATTCTAAAACTTCCTGCTAATTGTGGACATAATATTTTTCCAAATGACATTATTAAACTTTTGCTTATTCACACAAATCAACATGTGTGTTTTTTCTTATTTTTTCCTGATCTCAGGTATAATAAAAATCACAAATCCAATCAATTTCTCCATTTAGTATAATCAATTCATGTTTGATAAGGTCATTTGGATGGCATACTTAGGTTACTAAGGTACATTTTTAATCTTTTTGTCATTCTAAAAATTTTGCCTTTATATGTCAATTCATGTTTACCTATTAGAATTGCTTGCTAAAAGCTGGAGCTTATGACCGTCCTTTAAAATTTGAGTAATTTTTTTGTACCTATAAACTGGAATTCAAATCCACAATTTGTCATCTCAGACTACATTCTCCTGTTTCAAGTTAGCTTTCTTCTGTAGCTTTCTGCTCTCAACTTTCTCTGTGGTCCATACCCATTGGAAAGATTTCCAAATATCTTGTCTAGTTCTTTTATATTTCTTCTAATTGTTATGAAATCCTTTTTTTGGGAAACATTGTATAAATCCTACCAAACATTTCATCTCACATCGTAAGTCAACAGCATTGCTAAAGCTTTTCTTAGTTGTTCCATAGGAAACTTACTGTGTTTTTTCTCTGGAATTCTAAACACCCTGTACTAAATATATATAATTTATCAAAATGGTTCTTATGGGTATTGAAACGTATTTTTATTATTAAATCTTTGGCTAGTCAATGTGAGCAACTAATGTGAAAGAGTATTCCCCTAAACCATCTGTAACCTTGAGCTTCTTATGTACTGGATGTAAATTTGTTTATGTGTGCATGTTTCAGTATGTAAAACATTAACTCTAAAAGTTATTATTTAATTTTTCTTGACACCAATCTAGGTAACAAAATTATCTCTATTTTATATATTTTAATTCCAAGTTCTAGACAGTTCCTAAAATTTTTCATTGACATATTGTATTTCTGTTTGATTTCCTCCACAAATATTCAACTCACAAAAAGCTAATAATCTTTAATACTTAAAAATTAACTTTTAACTTGTGTGTTTAAATTGTCATTTTAACTCTGCTCCGTAAACACTCAAACCCTCTAGAGCAGTGTGTGAGGGAGCTGCCATCATGGTGTCTGAGAAGTGGGTTTTCACAATTCTGCTACCTCAGCTCTGCTGTGCTGGCCATGGATTCTGTGAGCAGGTACTGGGGCAGCACTGTAACATGAGCCATAGGCTTAATATCAAGAATATTTTGGAGGAACTCACAGAGAGGGGCTGCCAGGTGACTGTTGACTCACACATACAGGCTTTTTTGTTGTCTACGGGAAGCCTTCTGCATTGAACTTCGAGCTGGTCCAAGCGCCACATGACAAAGTGAATTTTGAGAATGTACATAATGAATTTCTGGACCTAGTCTTGAATGTCTTGTCAAGCTTGACTTCCTGGCAGTCAGCAAAATAACTGAATAATTTTTTTGAATCTAGAGAAATTTGTAAAAGTCTGTGTGAGAGTTTTGTCTACAATCAGACACTCATGAAGACACGACAGGAACCCAACTAAATTGTAATGCTTATAGACTCTGCCATTCCCTGTGGGGAGCTGATTGCTGAGTTTCTTGCAGTTCCTTTTGTGCTCAAATTTAGAGCTTCTATAGGTGGCCATCTTGAGTGAAGCTCTGGGAAACTTCCACCTCCACCTTCCTTTGTATCTGTGCCTATGACAGGACCAACAGACATAAAGACCTTTCTGGAAAGAGTAAAAAAATACAGTGCTGTCCATCTTCTTTAACTTGTGGCTCCAAGATTATTACTTTCAGATTTTAGAACAGTTTTACAAGAAATAATTAAGTAAGAAACTCTTTATTTTTAGCTTAAGCATCACAAAATAGAATAAAAAATGTCATATTTAGCATATCACATATATGTTTAGTATAGTAAGGTTTTATTTTAGAACATGTTGTAGCTCTTCTTGCTAAGGTGAGTATAATGTTTGTTTTAAGAGTTGAACAGCCAACTTTTCTGATACCAATAATAAACTGAAATATTCAGCATTAATACAGAGATTTAACTTGGTTGTTTCTTTAATTAGTCTACTGAGTACAACACAGAGCATTGAGAATTACTGATTGTTACTCTCAATTTTACTCCATTTCTATTAAAATAAGATGGTCACCATTCTTATATCTGTCATAAATTTTGGAAGAATTTTCAGATAATCCTTTCTTGATACTTTTATTATTGCTGGCTATATTGAAATATTTCCCAGGATGCTTTATACTTCTTGGGGGACTGCTAAACAAAAACTTTAGAAAATATTAGAAAACTCTAAAAGACTTTGGTTCTAGAGGAGCAAAATATAGTAGAATATTTACTTCACTGATGTACACATTTTTCTTCTTTATAATTATTTTCCAATTCAGGTGAAAATGATTTTGGTTTTCCCCACAGAACACATACATAACGGGAGAAAATTTTTGAAATCTATCCATCTGACAAAGGTCTAATAGTCACAATCTATAAGGAATTTAAAGCAATTATGAAGAAAAAACAAACAACTCCATTAGAAATTTGGCAAAGGACATGAACAGATATTTCTGTAATGAAGACATACAGCTAACAAAAATACGTTAAAAAGAAAGCCTTTGGGAGCCCAAGGCACCACTGCTCTTGCTCCTAACCTGAGGTCAGGAGTTCGAAACCAGCCTGGCCAACATGGTGAAACCCCATCTCTACTAAAAATACAAAAAATTGCCAGGCATGGTGGTGGGTACCTGTACTCCCAGCTACTCAGGGAGGCTGAGACACGAGAATCCCCTGAACCTAAGATGTGGGGGTAGCAGTGAGCCGAGATCACCCCACTGCACTCCAGCCTCGGTGACAGAACAAGACCCAATCTTAAATAAATACATAAATAAATAAGTAAATATGAACTGTCCACATCATTGACCATTAGGGAAATGCAAATCAAAACTACAATGAGACACCATCTCACACCAGTCAGAATGGCAATTATTAAAAAGTCAAAAAAACAGGAGTTGCTGGCAAGGGTGCAGAGAAAAAGGAACACTTCTACACTGCTGGTGGGAATGTAAATTAGTTCAACTCTTGTGGAAGACAGTAAGGCAATTCCTCAAAGACATGAAACCAGAAATACCACTTGACTCAGCATTTCCATTACTGGGTATATACCCAAAGGGATGCATATGATTTTATTACAAAGATACATGCCCATGTATGTTCACTGCAGTACTATTCATAATGGCGAAACATGGATGTTCATCAATGGTAGACTGCATAAAGAAAATGTAGTACATACACACCATGGAATACTGTGAAGCCATAAACAGGAACAAGATCATGTCATTTTCAGGGATATGGATGCAGCTGGAAGCCCTTACCCTCAGCAAACTAATGTTGGAACAGAAAACCAAACACCACATGTTCTCGCTTATGAATGGGAGTTGAATGATGAGAAGACATATACATATGGCGAGGAACAACACACACTGGGACCTGAAGGAGAAGCAGGGGGAGGGAGAGCATCAGAAAAAAAATAGCTAATGAATTCTGGGCTCAATACCTAGGTGATAGGTTGATCTGTGCAGCAAATCATCATGGCACATGTTTACCTATGTAACAAACCTGCACATAATGCACTTGTACCCCATGTTTTAAATTATCTCCAGTAATAATAGTGGTTTATTTGTTTGGTTCTTTTGTTTTTAATTTTTTAAATTCTTTCTATTTTCTTCTTTATTAGTCTAGCTAGTGGTGTATCTATTTTATTAGGTTTTTCAAAAAATGAGCTCCTGAATTCATTGAAGTTTGACGTGTGTTTTGATATCTGTATCTCCTTCAGTTCAGTTCTAACCTTAGTTATTTATTGTTTTTTGAGCGTTGGGGTTTGTTTTGCTTTTGGTTCTCCAGTTCTTTTAGTTGAGATGTTAGATTATGAACTTGAGATTTTTCTAGCTTTCTGGTGTGGGCATTTAGTGCTATAAATTTCCCTCTTCACACTGCTTTAGCTGTGTCCCAGATTCCGGTGCATTACCCCTTTGTTCTCATTAAAGAACTTACTAATTTCTGCCTTAATTTTATTGTTTACCAAAAAGTCATTCAGGAGCAGGTTCTTCAGTTTCCATATGTGGATGTGGCTTTTAGTGAATTTCCTAATATTTAGTTTTAATTTGTGTGTGCTGTGATCTAAGAGACTGTTTGTCATGAATTCAGTTTTTGTGTTTGCTGAGGATTGTTTTACTTCTGATTATGGATCAATTTTAGAGAAAGTGCCATGCGGTGATAAGAATGTATATTCTGTTAAATTTGGTAAAGAGTTCTGCAGATATCTATCAGGTTCACTTGATCCAAAGCTAAGTTAAGGCCCTTAATACATTTGTTAATTTTCTGTCCCAATGATCTTCTAATACTGTCAGTAGGGTGTTAAAGTGTCCTACTATTATCGTGTGGGAATCTGAGACTCTCTGTAGGTCTCTAAACACTTGCGTTATTAATCCGCGTGCTCCTATGTTGGATGAATATGTATTTAGGATAGATAGATCTTCTTGTTGAATTGAACCCTTCCCCATTAAGTAATGCCTTTCTTTTTCCTTAACGATCTTTGTTGGTGTAAACTAGAATTGTAACCCTTGCTTTTTTTCTGGTTTTCGTTTGTTTCTAGATTTTCTTCCATCCCTTTGCTTTAAGCTTATATGTGTCTTTGCATGTGAGATGTGTCTGTGGGTTTGGTTCAACATATGCAAATCAATAAATGTGATTCATCACATAAACAGAAATTAAGACAAAACCACATGTTTAACTGAATAAATCCAGAAAAGACCTTCACTAAATTTCAACACTTATTCATGTTAAAAACTTTCAATAAAACAAGTATTGAGGGAACCTTTCTCAAAATAAGAAGAGACATATATGACAAACCCACAGCCAACATCATACTGAATGGGTGAAAACTGGAAGTCTTTCCATTGAAAACCAGCACAAGACAAGGATGCCCTCTCTCACCATTCCTATACAACATAGTATTGGCAGTTCTGGCCACGGCAATCAGAGGATAGAAAGAAATAAAAGGTATTCCAATAGGAAGAGAGGAAGTCATATGTTTACACATGACATAATTCTATATCTATAAAACCCCATCATCGCAGCCCCAAAACTTCTTAAGCTGATGAGTAAATTCAGCAGTCTCAGGATATGAAATCAATGTGCAAAAATTGCTGGCATTCTTATACATCAACAGCAGGGAAGCAGAGAGTCACATTATTAATGAACTCCCATTCACAATTGCCACAAAAAAGAATAAAATACCTAGCAATATAGTTAACTAGGAGAGCAAAGGAACTCTTCAAGGAGAACTACAAACCACTGCTTCAAATAAATCAGAGAGGAAACAAACAAATAGAAAAACATTCCATGCTCATGGATAGGAAGAATCAGTATTTTGGAAAAGGCCATATTGCCCAAAGTAATTTAGAGATTCAATGCTATTTGCATTAAACTGTCATTTGTACTGTACACAGAACTAGAAAAAAACCTATTTTGAAATTTATATGAAAAGGAAAAAGAGACCAAAGCAATCTTAAGCCCAAAGAGCAAAGCTGGAGGCATCACACTACCTGACTTCAAACTATACTACAATGCTACAGTAACCAACACAGCATTGTACTGGTACAAGAACAGACACATAGACCAATAGAACAGAATAGAGAAGTCAGAAATAAGACTACACACCTACAACCAACTGATCTTCAACAAACTTGACAAAATAAAATAACAAAGAAGGGACTCCCTATTTAATAAGTGGTGTGGGGAGTGCTGGCTAGCCATAAGTAGAAAATTCAGACTGGACACCTTCTTTACATCATTTACAAAAATCAACTGAAGATGAATTAAAGATTTAAATATAAAACCCCAAATCGCAAAATCCCTAGAAGAAAATCTAGGGAATACCACTCAAGAAACAGGCACATGCAAAGATTTTATGGCCAAAACACCCAAAGCAATTGCAACAAAAGCAAAAACTGGCAAATGGAATCTAATTAAACTAAATATCTTTTGCACAGCAAAAGAAACTACCATCAGAGTGAACACACAACCTACAGAATGGGAGAAATTTTTTGCAACCTATCCCTCTGACAAAGGTCTAATATACAGATTCTACAAGGAACTTAAACAAATTTACAAGAAAAAATCAAACAACCCCAGTAAGAAGTGGGCAAAGAACATGAACAGACACTTTCAAAAGAAGATATATATAGGGCCAACAAACATGAAAAAAGATCAACTTCGCTAATCATTAAAGAAATACAAATTAAAACCACAATGAGACATCATTTCATACCAGTCCAAATGGCTACCATTTGAAATTCAAAACAAAACAAAAAACAAACCAACAAATAAACAAAAACAGATGCTGGTGAAGCTGCAGAGATAAAGAAATGGTTTTACACTGTTGAGTCAGCAATTTCCTTACTGGGTATATACATGTTAAGTAATAAAACAAATGTTAATGAATTTAAGATTGAAATCATATCAACCATGTTTTCTAGACATCTGGAATAAAACTCAAAGTCAATAGTGGAAACAAAAATAGAATAGTCAAACTTATTTAAAAAATTAACAACACACTGTGGAATAAGCAATACATAAAAGAGAAAGTGAAAAAGAAAATTAGATAAAAAATTTGAGACAAGTGAAAATAAAAATACAACCTACCAAAATGTACGGGATGCAGCAAAAGCACCCCTAAGAGGGAAGTTTATAGTAATCACGACTATATTAAAAAAGAATGTCCAAATTACCAGGCTAACATTACACATAAAAGAGCTAAGAAAGAACAAACTAAGCCCAACGTTCACAGAAAAAAAAAACAAAATATATTTGAGCTGAAATACATGTAATTAAGAATGGAAAAATGGAAAATAAATCAGCAAATCTAAGATATGAGTTTTTTTGAAAAGATAAATTGTCAAATAGCTAGACTAAAACTAAAAATAGAATAATCAAATAAAATAAAGAAATGAAAGTGGCATTGCAAGTAATGCCTCAGAATAGAAAAGATTATAAGAACCTACTATGAACAATTATTAACCAACAAATTGGACAACTTAGAAGAAATTTATAAATTCATAAGATCATAAAACCTACTAATATATTTTTAGAACCTAACAATAATGAATAAGGAGATCGAATTAGTAATCAAACTTCCCAATAAAGAAAAGCCAGCATCAGATGGCTTCATTACCAAACACTTGAAAAATAATTAATGCCTTTTCTTTACAATCCTTTCCAAAAATCTGAAAAGGAAAAGACACTTTCAAACTCATTTTATGAGGACAGCATTTTACTGATAACAAACCCAGACAAACACATGACAGAAATAGAAGAATAAGGAGAAGAAGAAGAAGAAGAAAAAAAAGTCCAATATTGTTAATAAACATAGATGAAAAATTCCTCAACAGAAAATTGGAAAGCTTAATTCCGCAGCATATTAAGAGGTTCATTCGTCATGACTAAACGAAATGTATCCCTAGAATGATGGATTGTTGAAATTACAAAAATCAACAAATGTGATACACAGTAACAGAATGATGAATGAAGACCACACCAACATCTCAGTAGATGCAGATAGAGCATTTGACACAGTTGAAAAATTGTTTATGAATAAAAGAGAAAAAAGTCTCTCAACGAAATAGAAATAGAAGTAAATTACCTTAAAATAAGAAATAACAGGCTGAGCGTGGTGGCTCACAGCTGTAATCCCAGCCCTTTAGGAAGCCTAGGCGGGTGGATCACCTCAGTTCAGGAGTTCAAGACCAGCCTGGCCAAGATGGTGAAACCCCATCTCTACTAAAACACAAAAATTAGCTGGCGTGGTGGCATGCACTTGTAATACCAGCTACTCGGGAGGGTAAAGGAGGAGAATTGCTTGAACCTGGGAGGCAGAGGTTGCAGTGAGCCAACCTAGTCCATGCCACTGCACACCAGCCTGGAAGACAGAGCAAGACTCGTTTCAAAAAAAATAAAAGAAACGAAAGAACACTTATGAAAAGCCCACAGCTTATCATATTCAATGGTAAACAATAACAACAAAAACAAACTGAAATGTTCTTATCAGGACAAGGCAAGGACCCCACTCTTGCTACTTCTATTCCACATAGTACTGGAGTACCAACTGAAACCATTAGACAATAAAAATAAATAAAAGTCTATAACACAGAGAGGAAAATCACCTCTGTTTGAAGATAACATGATACTGTATGTGAAAAACCCTAAATACTCCCCAAAATACTCTTAAAACTAATAATTCAGTAAATTTGCAGAATATGAAATCAACATACAAAATTCAGTTATCTTTCTGTATACTAACAAAAAACAATTAGAAAAAGAAATTGAGAAAACATATCCTATAGAGAAACAATACATGGAAATAAACAAGTAGGTGAAAGTGTTGTGTATCAAAAACTACAAAACATTGATGAATGCAATTAAAGAATACATTATTTTGGAAAGATATGTTGACTGAAAAACAATACTGTTTAAACACTTGTGCCATCTAAAGCAATTCATGGATTTAATATAATTCCTATTAAAGACCCATGACATTTTTTTATAAAAGTAGACATTATTTTTAAATTCATAATGAGCCATGAATGCTCATTAAAGACTCATGAAGGAGGCAAAACAATGTTGAGGAGAAAGTCTAACAAAGCTGGAGGCATCACATTTTCTTATTTCAGAATATATTAAACGCTACAGTAATTAAAATAGTCTGTTTTTAGAGCCCAAAAATAAAGCCACAAATATATAATCAACTGATCTTCAACAAGGGTGCCAAGTACATTCAATGAAGAAAAGTCAGCCTCTTAAATAAATGGTACTATGAACACTGGATATCCACAAACAGAAAAATAAAGTTTTATCCTTACTATTTACTACACAAAAAATCTACTCAAAATGGGTACAAGTCTTAATCATAGGACTTGAAACTATAGAATTCCCAGAAGAAAATATAAAGCAAAAGCTTCATAACATTGGTCTGGACAATATTTTTGAATATGACCTGAAAAGCACAGACAAGAAAGAAAATACAAGGAGTTGGAATTGTATGAAACAAACAAACAAAAATATTCTACACAGCAAAGAAAATAATCAATAGTGTATAAAGGTAATTATATGAAACAGGAGACATACTCTCAAGATATGTATCTGATAAGGGGTTAAAAACTAAAATATTTATGTAACTGTGAAAACTTAATAACAAGAAGCAAAAATATAAAATAAAATAAGATAAAGAAACTCTGATTACTAAATGAAAAAATAAATGGAAAAATACTTGAAAAAAACATTTCTCCAAAGAAGTTATACACATGGCCATCAGCTGTATGATGAAATGCTCAATATAATTAATCATCAGAAAAATCAGAACCATAATGATATGTCAATTCACAACTCTTAGGATGTATTTATTAGCACAGATGCACACAAGCAAACACACACACAGCAATTGTTGGCTTGGATGTGGAGAAATTGAAACTCTCGTACACTGTAGGTGAGAATATAAAATATTGCAGACACTATGGAAACAATGTAGAGGTTCTTAAGAAATTAAAAACAGAACTTCCACATGGTGAACCCCACCTCTACTAAAAATATACAAATTAGCCAGGCAGTAGTGGCATGAGCCTGTAATCCCAGCTACTCAGGCGGCTGAGACAGGAGAATCGTTTCAGCCTGGGAGACGGAGGTTGCGGTGAGCCGAGATCCTGGCACTGCATGGCAGTCTAGGAAAGAGTGAGACTCTGTCTCAAAAAATAATAATAATAATAAATTTATACACACGCACACACACACACACACACACACACACACACACACACATACATCTTCTGTATGACCTAACAATCCTGGCATATGTGACAACATAGAAAAACCTTTAGAAAATAATATGAAGTGAAATAACACAGAAGCAAACACTTCACACTTCCACTTCTGTAAGGCATCTAAAACAGTCAGATTCATAGAATCAGAGAGTAGCATGGTGGCTCCTAGAGACTAGGGAAAGAGAGAAATTGGGAGTTGCTGTTCAACGGGTATAAAGTTTTAATGAAACAAGATGCATAAGTTCTAGAGATCTGCTGCAGAGTGTTGTGGCTCTAGTTAACAGTATTGTATTTTACACTTAAAAATGTGTTTTTTATTTTAAGTTCAGGGGTGCATGTACAAGTTTATATAGGTAAACTTATGTCATGGGGGTTTGCTGTGCAGAATATTTTATCACTCAGGTGTTAAGCCTAGTGCTCTGTAGCTATTTCTTCTGATCTTCTCCTTCCTCCCACTCTTCAGCTTCAAATAGACCCCAGTGTCTTTTGTTCCCCTGTATGTGTCCATGTGTTCTCATCATTTAGCTCCTACTTACAAATAAGGACCTGCAGTATTTGGTTGTCTGTTCCTGTGTTAGTTTGCTAAGAATAATGACATCCAGCTCCATCCATGTCCCTGCAAAGGACATAATCTCATTCTTTTTTTTTCTGGCTTCATTGAATTCTATAGTGTATAGGTACTACATATTCTTTATCCAATCTATCACTGATGGGCATTTACATTGATTCCATGTCTTTGCTATTGTGAACAGTGCCGCAATGAACATATGTATGCATGTTTCTTTGTAATAGAATTGTTTACATTTCTTTGGCTATATACTTAGTAATGAGATTGCTGGGTCAAATGGTATTTCTGTATTTAGGCCTTTGAGGAATCACCACACTGTCTTCCATGATGACTGAATTAATTTATACTCCCCAAAGTATATAAGTGTTCCTTTTTCTCCCCAACCTCTCCAACATCTGTTTTTTAAATTTATTTTTTATTTTTTAATAATAGTCATTCTAACTGGTGTGAGATGGTATCTCATTGTGGTATAAATTTGCATTTGTCTAATAATCAGTGATGCTCAGCTATTTTTTCAAGTGACTGATGGATGCATGTATATCTTCTTTTGAAAAGTGCCTGTTTATATCCTTTGACCACTTTTTCATTTTTTTCCTTGTAAATTTGTTTAAGTATCTTATAGGTGATGAATGTTAGACTTTAGCCAGATGCATGGCTTGCAAAATAATTTTCTTCCACTCTGTAGGTTGTTTAATCTGTTGATATTTTCTTTTGCTGTGCAAAGGTTCTTTAGTTTAGTTAGATGTCATCTGTCAATTTTTGCTTTTATTGCAATTGCATTTGGCGTTTCGTCGTGAAATATTTGCCCATGTCTATGTTCTGAATGCTGTTGCAGAGTCTGTCTTCCAGGGTTTTGATAGTTTTGGGTTTTGCATTTAAGTCTTTAATGCATCTTGATTTTTGTATATGGTGTAAGGACGGGATCCAGTTCTAGTCTTCTGCATACGGCTTTGTACAGTATGGCCATCTTAACAAGATTGACTTCCTATTCATAAGCATGGAATGTTTTTCCATTTGTTTGTGTCATCTCTAATTTCTTTGGGCAGTAGTTGTTTTTTGTTTGTTTGTTTTTTTGCTTTTGGAGATCTTTCACCTATTTGTATTCCTTTGTATTTCATTCTTTTTATGGCAATTGTGAATAAGAGTTTGTTTCTGATTTGGATCTTGGCTTGGCTCTTGCTGGTGTATAGAAACGCGACTGATTTCTGCCCATTGAATTTTCATCCTGAGACTTTGCTCAAATTGTCACCTTAAGAAGCTTTTGCCCCGAGACGCTGGAGTTTTCTAGATATAGGATTATGTCATCTGCAAATAAAGATAATTTTATTTCCTCTCTTCCCATTTGAATGCACTTTATTTCTTTCTCCTGCCTGATAGCCCTGACCAGAACTTCCAATACTATGTTGGCTGGGAGTGATAAGAGGGCATCCTTGTCTTGTGTAGGTTTTCAAGGGAAATCTTTTCAGCTTTTGCCCATTCAGTAAGATGTTGACTGTGGGTTTGTCATAGATGTCTCTTATTTTGAAGTGTGTTCCTTCAATACCTAGTTCATTGAGAGTTTTTAGCAAAAATTAATGCTGAATTTTATCGAAGGCCTCTTCTGCATCTATTGAGATAATCATGTAGTTTTTGTATTTAGTTCTGTTTATATGAAGAGTCACATTTATTTATCTCCATAGGCTGAGCCAACCTTGTATCCTGGGGATAATGCCTACTTGATCAAGGTGGCTAAGCTTTTTGATATGCTGCTGCATTCAGTTTGTCAGTGTGTTGTTGAGGATATTTGCTTTGAGGTTTACCGAGGACATTGGCTTAAAGTTTTCATTTTTTGTCATATCTCTGACAGGTTTTGGTAGGATGATGCCAGCCTCATAAAATGACTTGGAGAGGAGTCCCTTTTCCACAATTCTTTGAAATAGGTTCAGTAGAAATAATACCAGGTCTTCTTTTTTATGTCAGGCACAATTTAGCTGTGAATCTATCTGGTCCCAGGATTTGTTTGGGTAGTAGGCTACTTATTACCGCCTCCATTTTAGAACTTGTTATGGGTCTGTTCAGCAATTCAATTTCTTCTGGGTTTAGTCTTGGGAGGGTGTAAAATTCCAAGAATCATTTCTTCTACAGTTTGTAGTTCTTGTGCATACAGGTGTTCATAATATTCTCTGATGGTTGTTTTTATTTATGTCAAGTCTGTAGTAATCTCCTCCTTGTCATTTCTGATTGTGTTTATTTGAATCTTCTCTCTCTTTTTTATTTATTATTCCAGCTAGGAGTCTATTTTATTTTTTCAAAAAAAAACACAAAACTCAGATTCTTGATTTATTGTTCTTTTGAATGTTTTTATTGTGTCTGTATCTCTTTCAGTTCACCTTTGATTTTCATTATTTCTTGTCTTCTGCTAGCTTTGGAATTGTTTTTGCTCTTGGTTCTCTTGTTCTATTGTTGTTATAATAATAATAATTATTATTATTATTATATAATTATTATTATTAAATAAAATAAATATTATTTTGAGCCAGAATCTGGCTCTGTTGCCAGGCTGCAGTGCAGTGGCATGATCTTGGCTCACTGCAAGCTCTGCCTCCCCGGGTTCATGGCATTCTCCTGCCTCAGCCTCCCGAGTAGCTGGGACTACAGGCACCAGACACCACGCCCAGCTAATTTGTTGTATTTTTAGTAGGGACAGGGTTTATCCACGTTAGCCAGGCTGTTCTGGATCTCTGGACCTCATGATCTGCCCACCTTGGCCTCACAAAGTGCTGGGATTACAGGCATTAACCACCGCGCCCAGCCCTCTTGTTTTTTTAGTTATGATTTTCAGGTTGCTAACTTGAGATTTTTCTAGCTTTCTGAAGTAGGCATTTAGTCCTATACATTTTCCTCTTAACACTACCTGAATTTATCCCAGAGATTTTGGTATGTTGTATCTTTTCTCATTAGTCTGAATGATCTTCTTGAGTTCTGTCTTAATTTCATTATTTGCCCAAAAGTCATTCAGGAGCAGTCATTATTTGCCCAAAAGTCATTCAATGTAATTGTATGGTTTTGAGTAAATTTCTTAGTCTTGATTTCTAATTTGATTGGACTGTAGTCCAAGAGATTATTTGTTACACTTTCAATTCTCTTGTATTTGCTAAAGAGGGTTTCACTTCTGATTATGTAATCAATTAAAGAGAAAGTGTCCTGTGGCAGTGAGAAAAATGTATATTATTCTGTTTGTGGTGGAGAGTTCTGTAGATATCTATCAGGTTTATTTGATGTAGTGCTGAGTCCATTTCCTAAATAATTGCTAATTTTCTGTCTTGATGATAGGTTTAATATTATCACTGGGGTATTAAAGTGTCCCACTATTATTGTGTGGGAGTCTAAGTCTCTTTGCAGGTCTCTAAGTACTTGCTTTATGAATCTGGATGCTCCTGTGTTGGGTGCATTTATATTTAGGATAATTAGATCTTCTTGTTGAATTAAACTCTTTACCATTATGCAGTGTTCTTCTCTGTCTTTTTTATTTTTTGTTTAAATTCTGTTTTGTCAGAAAGTAAGATTGAAACATGTTTTTTTCTGTTTTCTATATGTTCGGTAGATTTTTCTCCATTCATTTATTTTGGGCCTATGTATGCCGTTGCAGGTGAGATTGGTTTCTTAAATACAACATACCAATGGGTCTCGGTTCTTTAACCAGCTTATGCCTCTGTATTTTTTGACTAGGGCATTTAGCCCATATGCATTTAAGGTTAATATTGATATGTGTGGATTTGATCCTGCCATCATGATGTTAGCTGGTTATTTTGCAGACTTGTCTATGTGGTTGATTTATAGTGTCATTGGTATGTATACTTTAGTGTGCTTTTGTAATGGCTGGAATTTTTTTCTTTTCCTTACATATTTAGTGTTTCCTTAAGAAGCTTTTGTAAGGCAAGTGTGGTGGTAACAAATTTCCTCAGCCTTTGCTTGTCTAAAAAATATTTTTCCTTTTTGTATAAAGCTCAGTTTGGCCATATGTTAAATATTGGCCCCCAATCTCTTCTGGTTTGTAGGGTTTCAGCGGAGAGGTACACTGTTAGTTTTATGGGCTTCCCTTTGTAGGTAACCTGTTTTTTTCCATTTTTTTTTTTTAATGGTTTTTTTTTTTTTTTTTTTTTTTTCGTTTCTACCAAGAAGAACCTGATAATCATGTGTCTTGATGATAATCTTCTCATGGAGTACCTTCCTGGGGTTCTCTGTATTATCCAAATTTGAATGTTGGCCTCTCTAGCTAGGTAGGGGAAGTTCTCAGAGTTGATACCTGAAATATGGTTTCCAAGTTGATTCCATTGTCCCCATATCTTTCAGGTACTCCAGTTAGTTGTAGATGCAGTCTCTTTACAAAATCTCGTATTTTTTGGAGGTTTCGTTCGTTCATTTTCATTCTTTCTTTTTCTATTTTTGTCGGCCTGTCTTAATTCAGACCGGCATTCTTCAAACTCTGAGATTCTTTTCTTTCCTTGGTCTATTCTGCTATTAATACTTGTGATTTCATTATGAAATTCATGTGGTATAATTTCCAGCTCTATTAGATTGTTTACTTTCCTCTTTATACTGGTTACTATGTAAAGTAGAGTTCTTTATACTATATTTTGCTCCTATCATAATTTATTATCATTTTTAGCTTTCTTGCTTTTGGGTTATAATGAACTTGTTTAGCTTAGTGAACTTCATTTCTGTCCACATTCTGAATTTTACTTCTGTCATGTCAGACATCTTAGCCTCAGCCTGGTTCTGAACCCTTGCTGGAGAGGTGAAGTGGTCATTTGGATGAGAGAAGGCACTGTGACTTTTTGAGTTTTCAGTATTCTTACAATAATTTTTTTATCTTTTTGGGCCTATGTATCTTAAATTTTTGAGGTTGCTGACCTTTGCTTGTGTTTTTCTTTATCTTATTTAATTACCTTGAGGGTTCATGGTGATATAAGGTGAATTCAGCCAACTGACTTTGTTTCTGGAAGAGTTTGGGGGGCCAACTTACTGTTCCCAAGTCCTGTACCACGTGCTTTAACTCCAGTGGACTTCTATTGGGTCCCAACTTTGTTCTCTGGCTCCTCAAGGTTTTGAGTCTTCTGAGCTGAGGTGATTGAGGTGCAGCAGCTGCAGCAGAGTGCTAGTGAATGCAGAGGTGTCTGCCTCACTATGGTTGTTCATCACGAAGGCTGAAGCGAGGCAACTGGAGGGGGAGTGGAGAGCCCCTGCTGGAGACTGTGTGCTGTTACCATGGAGATGGTGTTGGATTAGGGTGGGTTGCTGGGCAGCATAGTTCTGGGTCTCTTCTCTGTGCCCCACCAGCAAAAGTGATCACTCAGGGTATGGGAGGATTTCCTGTTCTCTGTGCAGCTTTAGCACAAGGTTGGGGGACTGGCAGGGGCAGGGCTTTCTGATTCTGTGCCCGCCAAGGCTATGTCTGCAAAGGCTGTCGGCAGGGAGGAGCGGTGCGGTGGGAGATTGTACTGCACTCCTGTGTGCTGCTGGGGCAAGCAAAGCAAAACCCACTCATGCAGACTTGCACCAGAACAGCGGTGTGGGGAGTTACTGTGGGCTAAAAGGAAGCTGCAGTATTGAGAGAGAACATGTAGACTGGTGCATGGCTATGGGGGCCATCTCACTGGAGCTCCCCAGTCAGGCACAGTCCTCTGTTGCAGAAGCTACGATGTGTGATCCCAGGGCACCAAAGACTACCGTGTAAGTAGTCATGGCCAGGCTGGGGCCCTGGAAGAGGGCGGAAGTCCAAGGAATGCTCCAGTCAGACCAGCCTCATCTGATGTGCAGAATTGCCCTGCAAAGACCAGGTCCGACAATTCCCCTAGGGCTAATGTGAGCAAATTGAGCCTAGAGAGATTGCCGTTGATGGCTTTCCTACAGATGCTTCTACACCAACCGCTCTGGGCTCCACATCAACCCCTCCGGGCTCCACATCAGCTGACTTACTGCTCCACCACTTTGCTTGTCTCCTGAAGGAGCTATACCAGAGAGATGCTGGTCAGCAATCACTCATTGCAATAATCCCAGGATGGAGAGGCTGTTCAGGGGGTCTAAGCCAGGGGCTCCCCATTTGGTGACTAGCAGTGTGATGTGTAGAATCCATGGGAGATAAACTGGCCTCCTTTTCTTGAATCAACTGGAGATTGTTGGAGCTGTGGATATGGCATTTAGGGTCTTTGCTCCTGTGGTAGTCTGAGGGTAGCAAGCTAAGTTCGACTGCAGAGGCTGTGGCAGAGAGGCTTTCATGTGCCCCTGGAGGCTCTATCCAGGGAGTTTCCAAGTTGTTACTAGATCAATAGTTCTGGCAGGGGGTGGCTAGAGGGCCAGGTTTGGGAGATCTGCCTGGTGAGAAGATATGGGAACAGGTACCCACATGACAATCTGGCCACTTTTCTGTAGGGCTGCTGCAGTATGCTGGGGGCCCACTCCAGTCTCTAGTTACCTCAGATTTTCCAGTAACTGAAGGTATCACCAGTTAAGTCTGAGAAACAACAAACATGGCAGCCTGCTCTTTTTTCTAATAGCTCTGTACCAGTGAGGTACAGACCTGTTGCTGGCCCAAACACATCTCTAGAAGGTGTCTGGAGACCTCAGTTGCGAGTTCTAACACAGTCAGAAGGAACGGGATCAGAGTGCTGCTTCAAAAAGTGATATGACCACATTTTCATAGAGCAGATGTACTGTGCTGCGGGTATACATCCAGCCTCTGGTCACCTTGGAACCTCCAAAGCTCAAAGGCAGGAATGGTTAGGTTGTCCAAACAGCAAATATGGTAGCCTGCCCCTTCCCCTGGAAGCTCTGTACTAGGGAGACCTGAAAATTCTGTCAGTTGAGGAACACCAGTGGCAGTACCCAAAAATCCCAGTTGAGAGACTCCGCCCAGTGCTGAAGAAAAGGATCAGGGACCCACTTTAAAAAGCAGTCTGGTCACATATTTTTGTAGGACTGCTTTGCTGTGCTGGGCCATCACTTTCACCCTAGTCATCTTGGATTCTTCAAAACCTCCAAGCTGGAATTGTTAAGTCGCCCAAACAGCAAAGAAGGCAGCCCACAACTCCTGGGTGCTCCCTCCCAGGGTGTTTTCAAATCTCTATTGGTGGGAGAGCACTGGGTAGGGTGGCTAGAAGCCCCTCTTTGGAGGTCCCACCCAATGGGGAGGAACAGGATCTGGGACCTGCTTAAAGAAGCAGTCTGGCCAAGTTCAGGTAGAACAGATTTGCAACAGCTGAGGGTTTCCTTCCATCCCTCTAGTCCATTTGGACTCTCGGAAGCTAAAAATGCAGTACAGCTAAGTTGCCCAAAAAGCAAAATTGGCAACCCGCCTTGCTCACTTCCCCTCCGCACCCAACTCCAGCTTCATCTTGGGTAGGCACAACACTGCTACCATGCTTGTCTGGAATTCCAAGTCAGTGGATCTTATCCTGTGATGTGCTGTGAACGTGGTGCCTGCAGACTGTCACCGCTTGGCCTCCCGAATTAAGCCTCTTTGCTAGGAGTATATATTCATTCCTAACCTCCCACTTTGCCAGAGCTACATCTAGTTTTGCCAGGAAGCCCAGAAAGCTGGGGTATCTAAAACTCCCAGATCTCTACACATGCCTGAGCTGCTGCTCTGCCTAGACTCCATGTAGCTCTGTGCGTCACATTTAAGGCTCTGGTGGAGTGGTTTCATGAGGGGATTTCCTGATCCGAGGGTTGCAGAGATCTGTGGGAGAAGAATGTTACCTGGGGTTGCACATTCACTCTTCACTTCCCTGGGTCAGGGAGGCTCACTTGTCTCTGCATTGCTCCTGGGTGGGACATCATCCTGATTCATTTCTTTCTTTCTTCCTTCCTTCCTTCCTTCCTTCCTTCCTTCTTTCCTTCCTTCCTTCCTTCCTTCCTCCCTCCCTCCCTCCCTCCTTTCTTTCTTCTTTCTTTCTCTCTTTCTCTCTTTCTTTCTCTCTTTCTTTCCCTTTCTTTCTTTCTCTCTTTCTTTCTTTCTTTCTTTCTTTCTTTCTTTCTTTCTTTCTTTCTTTCTTTCTTTCTTTCATTTTTCTTTCTTTTCTTTCTTTCTTTTCTTTCTTCTTTCTTAGTTCAGATGTCATTTATTCATAATTTATTTTTGTTGCTCTTCATTGTATTTATTTTACTTTAAGTTCCAGGATACATGTCCAGGATGTGCAGATTTGTTACATAGGTAAATATTTGTCATTGTGGTTTGCTGCAGCTATCAAGTTGTCACTGAGATATTAAGCCCCGAATGCATGAGCTGTTTATCCTGATGCCCTCCCTTCCCTAGCCCAACAGGCTCCATTGTGTTTTCTTCCCCTCCATGTGTCCATGTGTTCTTGTTGTTCGGTTCCCACTTATAAGTGAAAACATGTGGTGTTTGGTTTTCTGTTTCTGCATTAGTTTGCTGAGGTAATGGCTTCTAGCTGCATCCATGTCCCTGCAAACAGCATGATCTTATTCCTGTTTATGTCTTCATAGTATTCCACAGTGTATATGTACCACATTTTCCTTATCCAGTCTATCATTGATGGGCTTTTGGGTTGATTCTATCTCTTTGCTATTGTGAATAGTGCAGCAATGAACATATGTGTGCATGTATCTTTAAAATATAATAATTTATATTCTTTGGGTATATACTCAGTAATGGGATTATACCAATATTAACCTTAAGTGTAAATGGGCTAAATGCCACAATTAAAAAATATAGAATGGCAAGCTGAATGAAGAGTCAGGACCCATCAACACGTTGTATGCAAGAGACCCATCTCATGTGCAAAGACACACATAGGCTCAAAATAAATGGATGGAGGAAAATTTATCAAGCAAACAGAAAGCAGAAAAAAGCATGTCTTGCTATCCTAGTTTCTGACAAAACAGACTTTAAACCAAAAGATCAGGAAAGATAAAGAAGGCCATTACATAAGCATAAAGGGTTCAATTAAACAAGAAGAGCTAACTATCCTAAATATATATGCACCCAATACAGAAAACACCCAGACTTATAAAAGCAAGTTCTTAAAGACTTACAAAGAGAGTTAGACTCCCACGCAATAATAGTGGGGTATTTTAACACCCCACTGTCAATATTAGACAGATCATTGAAGCAGAAAATTCAGAAAATTAACAACAATGTTCAGGACTTGAACTCAGCTCTGGATTAAGTGGACTTGACAGATATACATAATTCTCCACCCAGAAAACCAAGGAATATACATTATTCTCGGCACAACATGGCAGTTGCTCTAAAATCAATCACAGAATTGGAAGTAAAACACTCCTGAGAAAATACAAAAGAACTGAAATTATGCTAAGCAGTGTCTCAGACCACAGCACAATCAAATCAGAACTCAAGATTAAGAATCTCACTTAAAACCCCACAACTACAGGGAAATTGAACAACCTGCTCTTGAATGATTCTTGGGTAAGTAATGAAATTAAGGCAGAAATCAAGAAGTTGTTTCAAACCAATGAGAACAAATAGACAATGTAGCAGAATCTCTGGGATGCAGCTAAAATATCGTTAAGAGGGAAATTTAAAGGACTAAATCCCCACATCAAAGAGCTCCAAAGTCCTCAAATTGATGCAAGCATCACAACTAAAATATCTGGAGAACCAAGTACAAACAAACTCCAAAGCTAGCAGAAGACAAGAAATAACCAAGATCAGAGTGGTGCTGAAGGAGATAGAGACATGAAAAATTACTCGAAAAATTACTCAAAAATCAACAAATCCAGGAGCTGTTTCTTGAAAAAGTGAAATAAAATAGACAGCTGTCTAGACTAATAAAAAAGGAAAAGAGAGAAGAATCAAATAGACACAATAAAAATGATAAAGGAGATATCACCACTGACTCCATAGAAATACCAACCATCATTAGATAATACTATAAAGACCTCTGTGCAAATAAATTAGAAAATCTAGAAGAAGTGGATAAATTCCTTTACACATGCACTCTCCCAAGGATGAACCGAGAATAAGATGAGATCAATAACAATTATGAAATGGAGGCAGTAATAAATACCCTACAAACCAACCAGAAAAAAAAAAAAAAGCCCAGGATCAGATGGATTCACAGCTGCCTTTTATTTCTCCATTCTCTGTGGATCAGTTGCTTCCTTGATTAGTCCCAGTGTAAGTACCTGGATGTTTCAACTGAAGGTGCTGTATTTACTCACTCCATCTGTTTCTCTCCATGACAGGCATGCATATTAGCTGCTTCTAGTTGGCCATCTTGGCCTCTCCCCACTTGTAATAAGTTTCAAGAGTGTATCTCATATTAAGTGATTTTGCTAATACAAAATATGCTTCTGAGATGTTGCAGATTTGGTTCCAGACTACTACAATAAAACAAAACATGCAATACAGTGAGTCACACCATTTGCTTTAGTTTCTCTGGCACAGAAAACTTATGTTTACACAATGCTGCAGTCCATTAATTCTGCAGTAGTATTAAGATTCAAAAAAAGTACATGCCTTAATTAAAAACACTTCATTGCTAGAAAGTGGTAACACTCATCTGAGCCTTCAGTGAGTTGTAAATTTTTTGCTGGTGGAGAGTCTTTATTGCATCAATGTTGATGGCTGCTAACTCATCAGAGTAGTGGCTGCTAGTAGTTGGCATGGCTGTGGCACTTTCTTAAAAGTAAGAAAACAACAGCAGGTGCCACATCCACTAACCCTTCTTTTTCACAAAATATTTCTGTTTAATATGCATTGTTGTTTGATAGCAATTTTCTCATGGTGGTTCTTCTTTCAAAATTGAAATCAAACATCTGAAAGTGTAATGCTGCTTTATTAACTAAGTTTAAGTCATATTCTAAATTCATTGTTATCATTTCAACAATGTTTACATGTTCTTCACCAGTAGTAGATCCATATCAAGAAACAACTTTCTTTGCTCTTCCATAGGAAGCAACTCCTCATGTATTTGTTTTATCACGGGATTGCAGCAATGTAGTTACATCTTCAAGTTGAGTTATCTTTCTATTTCCACCATATTTGCCATTATTTCCTCCACTGGATTCTTTGTTATAGGGCCGACAGGTTCACATGCCCACTCTGCAATAATAGACCAATTACACTGAGACATTACGTCTTGCAGCAAAGAAAGAGTTTAATAATTACAGGGCACTGAGCAGGAAGATAGGTGGAGACCCTAAAACTCATCTCCCTAAGGAGTTCTGGGCTGGATTTTTTAAGGGGATAATGGAGAGTGATGGACTGAAAAGTTGGGGTCACAGATTAGTCAGGATAGTGGCTAAAATCATCAGGAGTTGGAAACTGCAGTCTTTGGTGAGTCAGCTCCTCGTGGTGTCCTTGAGACCAGCTGGCATCAGTGAAGTCCTTTAGACCAGCTGAGTCAGTGGTTTCATCAGTATGTAGGAACTGAAGGTGAGAAAACAACATTTCAAAATGTTTAAGTTATTATCTATAGAACAGTTAAGATGAACTATAATCTTGTAACAGTGTCTGCATAATTATATAATAATAACCAAAAAACTATGAAGAAGTGAGTCAGAGAGCAAACTAACCGAAAGCTGTCTGCTGAATGTACTGCAGGCCTGGTTTACTTTTATATCTTCCCCT
Organism: Theropithecus gelada; assembly: GCF_003255815.1. Lineage (NCBI taxonomy): Eukaryota > Metazoa > Chordata > Mammalia > Primates > Cercopithecidae > Theropithecus > Theropithecus gelada. The sequence continues at coordinate 72,561,041 of NC_037672.1, forward strand.
CCCTTTATCCTTGATGAATTCAACAAAGTCTACAGGAATAGTGTCATCTTGAAACTCTCTAAATCATTCCTGATGGTAGTAAGAATCAACATATAAATGTTCTATCATAAATGAACCTTTAAAATATACTAAGTAAAATAGGCCAGTCATAAAGGATCACATATTGTATGATTCCATGTATTAAAAAATGTCCAGAACAGGCAAATCTATAGAGATGGAAATTCAATTAGCATTTGTCCAAGATAGGACAAATGCAAAAATTAGGGGTAGGGAGTAAAAGGATAAAGAGTATAGGCTTTAGTTTTAGGAGATAAGAGTTTTCTAAAACTGACTGTTATGGTAGATGCACAATTCTGTGAATATACTATGACACATTAAATTTTATGCAATAAGTGATAATTTGTATGGTATCTGAATTATATTTCAACAAATTTACAGAAGTTTTTGAACCATGTTTAGCTATTTTATCTTTAGTTCTGTGTCAAAGACACTGCAGGAATATGAACCTTTCACAGCTACTCTTATGGACACTATTCTAAAATATATTACATGAGTCAGGTGATGTGTCCATCCAAGATCACTGATATTAGCTGAATTATAGCACTTAAAAATATGAAAAGGAAAATAAACCCACTTGTATAAACAGGTCTTCTACCGTTTATTTGTCTCCTTGTTATCCACGTGCTCAGACTGCTAATATAATGTGTTTACTTTGACGTGTAAAAGTTACATTTTAACTTCTTGAGTGATTTATACTTGGATGTCACTATGAGAAATGACAGAAAGGAGCGGCAACTGGAAAACAAGCATTGCATTGCATCAGGATGTCTATGAAATGGACTTCAGCTCTTCTGCTGATACAGCTCAGCTGTTACTTGAGCTCTGGGAATTGTGGAAAGGTCCTGGTGTGGCCCACAGAATTCAGCCATTGGATGAATATAAAGACAATCCTGGATGAGCTTGTCCAGAGAGGTCATGAGGTGACTGTACTGGCATATTCACCTTCCATTCTTCCTGATCCCAACAACCCATCCGCTCTTAAATTTGAAATTTGTCCGACATCTTTAACTGAAACTGAGTTTGAGGATAGCGTCACACAACTGGTTAAGAGATGGTCAGACATTCCAAAAGACACATTTTGGCCACATTTTTTACACGTACAAGAAATGATGTGGACATATGGTGACATGATTAGAAAGTTCTGTAAAGATGTGGTTTCTAATAAGAAACTTATGAAGAAACTACAGGAGTCAAGATTTGATGTTGTTCTTGCAGATGCTATTTCCCCCTGTGGTGAGCTACTGGCTGAGCTACTTAAAATACCTTTTGTGTACAGCCTCCGCTTCTCTCCTGGCTACGCCCTTGAAAAGCATGGTGGAGGATTTCTCTTCCCTCCTTCCTATGTACCTGTTGTTATGTCAGAATTTAGTGATCAAATGAGTTTCATGGAGAGAGTAAAAAATATGATCTATATGATTTATTTTGACTTTTGGTTTCAAGCATGGGATATGAAGAAGTGGGATCAGTTTTACAGTGAAGTTCTAGGTAAGTAATTTTTTCATTTGGTAGCATGGAGATCTAACTTTCTTGTACCTTTGAAGTTGAGCTTGTATAAAGCCATAAAGTCAGGGTAGTGGGAGCTTTTTGCAAGTGAATTTATCAAATGAAAGAAAAAGATTATCAAACTCACAAACACTATAGAAAAGGTAAATCACAGAATCTGTTAAAACCCTGTGGCCATCAACCATACAGAACACTCCAGGAAGTCATAAACCTGTATATTAGTGCACCTTAGATTTCTTTAAACAATCACACATCTGTTGTATTATAATTTTTTTGTCTTAAAAAAAGTCAGACTCATCAAGAAACATCTTGCTGGATGTATACTGGTAGATTGAGTAGTTACACATTTTTCTAGAACTATCTGTTTAACATTGCAGAAATTGTTTTTATCTTGTATACCTCAGTCTCCTTATTTAGTAATTGTAATATGTACCCATGTTACCAGGAGGTTTCCTCCACAGTTGAGAGAAATAATGTCTCCATTTCAGAAACAGAAACCAATGCATATAATTTAAAGTTTCCAATGCTTCTATTCTCCTTCACTTAAGGATTGGAAACTATTCATTTTAAGGCCAGTCATCTTGTCAAAGTGTGAACATTAAGTTGTAACTGTACATATCCTTTGCCCACTTTTTGATGGGGCTGTTTGTGTGTTTCTTGTAAATTTGTTTGAGTTCTTTGTAGGTTCTGAATATTAGCCCTTTGTCAGATGAGTAGATTGCAAAAATTTTCTCCCATTCTGTAGGTTGCCTGTTCACTCTGATGGTAGTTTCTTTTGCAGTGCAGAAGCTCTTTAGTTTAATTAGATCCCATTTGTCCATTTTGGCTTTTGTTGCCATTGCTTTTGGTGTTTTAGACATGAAGTCCTTGCCCTTGCCTATGTCCTGAATGGTATTACCTAGGTTTTCTTCTAGGGTTTTTATGGTATTAGGTCTAACATTTAAGTCTCTAATTCATCTTGAATTAATTTTCGTATAAGGAGTAAGGAAAAGATCCAGTTTCATCTTTCTACTTATGGCTAGCCAATTTTCCCAGCACCATTTATTAAATAGGGAATCCTTTCCCCATTTCCTGTTAAAAAAAAAAAAAGTCAAAATTGACAAATGGGATCTAATTAAACTAAAGAGCTTCTGCACAGCAAAAGAAACTACCATCAGAGTGAACAGGCAACCTACAAAATGGGAGAAAATTTTTGCAATCTACTCATCTGACCAAGGGCTAATATCCAGAACCTACAAAGAACTCAAACAAATTTACAAGAAAAAAACAAACAACCCCATCAAAAAGTGGGCAAAGGATATGAACAGACATTTCTCAAAAGAAGACATGCATACAGCCAACAGACACATGAAAAAATGCTCGTCATCACTGGCCATCAGAGATATGCAAATCAAAACCACAATGAGATACCATCTCACACCGGTTAGAATGGCGATCATTAAAAAGTCAGGAAACAACAGGTGCTGGAGAGGATGTGGAGAAATAGGAACACTTTTACACTGTTGGTGGGATTATAAACTAGATCAACCATTATGGAAAACAGTATGGCGATTCCTCAAAGATCTAGAACTAGAAGTACCATATGACCCAGCCATCCCATTACTGGGTATATATCCAAAGGATTATAAATCATGCTGCTATAAAGGCACATGCACATGTATGTTCATTGCGGCACAGTTCACAATAGCAAAGACTTGGAATCAACCCAAATGTCCATCAGTGACAGACTGGATTAAGAAAATGTGGCACATATACACCATGGAATACTATGCAGCCATGTAAAAGGATGAGTTTGTGTCCTTTGTAGGGACATGGATGCAGCTGGAAACCATCATTCTCAGCAACCTATCTCAAGAACAGAAAACCAAACACCGCATGTTCTCATTCATAGGTGGGAACTGAACAATGAGATCACTTGGACTCGGGAAGGGGAACATCAGACACTGGGGCCTATTATGGGGGGGGGATTGCAGTGGGAGTTATACCTGATGTAAATGACGTCATGGGTGCTGATGAGTTGATGGGTTCGACACACCAATATGGCACAAGTATACATATGTAACAAACCTGCACGTTGTGCACATGGATCCTAGAACTTAAAGTATAGTAATAATTTTTAAAAAGTTATAACTGTATAGTTTTTTGAAACTATGCATCTTTATTTAAAATATGAGCCAAATTAATATTGAACACACATTTCTATTTTAATAATTTCTCAAAGCTTTCTAGCTGTAATTTGCAAATATATTTACTTACAAACTAATATTGTTAAGATCTTAGCATGAATCAAAAGCAATCGCAGGTACAAGGATTTCAGCCATAATTTCAAAATAATCAACAGTTCACTTGAAGATCCAAAGATAAAAGGACTAGATTAATGAATTATGGAAATGAGAGTATTTCTTAGAAAATTATTTTCATGGGTACAGTAGAATTCATTGATAATGGAGCTCCAGGAGTGACTTTTATGTATATTTGTTACTATGAAGGTTTAAAAAATAAAGAAATGGTGATTAATTCTCCATGGCTTGTTTATGGTTGTGAATATACTGATGTGGCATAACGGATGTAGTTTTCCCTCATGATCCTCTCACCACCTTGTCTTTCTTGTAAATACACAGGGGCAAAATATATAATACATAAAAATTAAATTATGCCTATATATGAATATATGTATATATATTTCAAAGCACAAACACTTCACTTGCATTTTTGCCTACATTATTCTAACTTCTTTCAGAAAATTACCAAATGATCTGTGTCATCTACCTTTTCTTGTTTTATTTTCCCATCAGGAAGACCTACTACATTATTCGAGACAATGGCAAAAGCTGAAATATGGCTTATTCGAAACTACTGGGATTTTCAATTTCCTCACCCACTCTTACCACATGTTGAGTTAGTTGGAGGACTCCACTGCAAACCTGCCAAACCCCTACCTAAGGTAAACTATTACTGTTTGTTTGTCTGCTTTGAATTTTCAGTGCAAATGGTTCTACATTCATTCAGAGTGTTTGACTTAGACTGGAAGAAACATGGGTAGTGGGAAGGTAAAGCACATACCAATTAAAAACTCACATACATGTTAATACCGTCACAAGTTTGTGAATTTCATCATTATTACAGATAAAGAGGGATACTAAGGAGACTTTGACAATAGGGTGGGTAAATTAAAGCTTTGATTATGCAACACATAAGAAGGTACTGGCTGTTCATTAAAAGAATATTTATAAAAGAGATTAGCACACACCACAGGTAAGTGTGTTGGACACAGTTTCTGTCCCAACACACCTTATATTTACTTTGAAAGATACAATATATGCAAGTAATAGAAACTGTGCAAAAACTATTATCTCCAGGGAGAACCCAATGCTAAGGAAGCATTCAGTGTAGACAATAGAGTATCCTGGAGTCACTGATATTAATAATTTAGATGAGAGCCGAACAATATGCGGGAATAGATGAAACAAAGAGAGAAAAAAGCACAAAAAGAAAAGCAGGCAAAATGTTCAGGGCAGTTCTCAAGACTCAAAGTTTAGTTTGCAAGGGAGATACTGAGTAAGAATCAGATGACGCTGACAGAGCCAGATACTCCTTAGGAACTGAAATATGTATTAAGTACATTCAGGAACTACTAAAAAGAGTTAAGAAAAGAAAATATGTGATAAGATTATATTTTAAAAAATATTCCAAGATGTTCAATGAATTAAATTGCAGAAGGGCCAGACTGGGAAGATCCGATCGTTCAGAAAATTTTGTATGAATTCAGGTAGCAGATGATGGAAAAGTGAACTAGAAAGTGGATAGAATTAATTATGCCTACTTTTGCAGTAATAGTGCTAACCTCATATTGTGTTGTGTGGAAAAAAGTTATACAAATAAACCACTTAAAATGTCTCTAGCATATAGTTAGTGATTCAGAAATGTTATTAATTTTGCAATTATGGCTGTTGTTATTACGAATACTACTAATTACTTAACATGTGTAAGTCACTTGAGATATCATTTCACATTTAATAGAAACTAATTATTCAGTGCTTCAAGATTGCATGCTCTAACAAAGTCCTACCTGTCTTCTATATGACAGTTACCTTGTGGACTTGATTAAAAGAAGACATGTCAGTTCTGACAGTAAGATGAACGAGCTGAAATTGTAAAATTCTACCATAAATGATAAGGATCTTCACCAGTATTCTAACTTACAAGAAAATAATTCCTTAAGAATATAAATGTGTTATTCTAATAATATTTGAAGCACGACCCAGTGTTCACTTGATTTTATTCAAATATTTAAATCATTCTGCATTGAGATTCCAGAGGTTTACATCTTAGCATAAACATACCCTATTACAGCAGGTGTTTTCTGCCTTAAAACAAGCAACTCAGTAAAGCTTCCTGGGGTAACTTGTGTCTCAACATCATAGCTGCCTGATAGAGAAGCACAGAAAAAATGAACAATGCATGTATAATAAATACCCAATAATTTCTACCACTTGTATCTGGATAGTGCCCTTAGTTTACAATAACAAAAGAATTCTGTCATCATGTAACGTTATAATCTTTATGAAGAAACATAAGAACCTCATATACTTTAAATTGATATCACAGTTCTAAGAAGTAGGTAGAAAGTAAGCATTGTTTATCGCATTATTTTGTAATCTCTTAAGAGATCATTTTTTTCTACCTCCTTATTAGCAGCAACATGGTGCTGATATTTTATTCCATAGTTAAAATTTAATATCTATGTTAAATTCAAATTGTATGGGCTTTATATTGGTAACTTTCTAAAGAGACAAAAGCTGAAGTGAGACTATTGGAAATTCTGTGCCACCCTATCCTACTCTTGAAAGATTTCCCCACTCACATTTAGGGAAACCGATAGTGCCAGTAGGAGGAGCAAGAAAGTAGGAGGTGTAGAAGGACAAGAAAAAGGATGACTAGTAGTATAACAGTGATAGTTACTAATACTAGCTGTCGTTAATTACTTATACTACCTGTTGTTATTAACTTGAAGAAAGCTTTGAATGCAAGTCAGTGGTTGTGAAACCCATTTTCTAATTGTTTATTATGCAAAATAATTGTAAACCCAAGTTGCTTTCTATTCAATTAAATATTAGATTCTCAGATAATTTACGTATATTTTAATAGAAAAGGACACTTGGCAAATGTATCAAGTGTTAAAAATGCATATAGCCATTGGTTTTATAAGAAATTTACATGAATTCATACAGAGAAAAAAATCAAGATATACATATTTAATATTTATGGAAAATATTCATAAAATATACACTGGAAGTAATCAAACATCTTAAATGAAGGAATAATTAAAACCTTATATTAGATGCATACTGTAACATTATAATAATTTTATCAATACAATATTCAATTACAGTCAGCTATAATAAAAGTAAAGCGAAGTAGAAAATAATAAATATTACAAGATGACACGTTTTTTGTAGGAGGAAAAGCACATACAATAAGAACAAAATTGTCTAAGTAAATGTCACAAGTGTACATTGAGCTATAAAAATAGAACAAAAGCCATGTTGAAAACATACATAGTTTACCATGATAACATCTCTAGACAGCAATTTTATTTAAAAATTTATTTTCTTTTTAGAACTTTTAATACTTTTATAAAATTCCTTACATAAATAGTGTTGTTTTTTTTTAAGTTGTCACAGAATGGGAAACAATTAGTCCACATCAATAATGAATCTTTAAACCGTGGTTATATTTTTTTAACACTCGGTGGATGAAGAAAGCTCTGAGCATCAAGCCACTGAGACAAAACACTGAACATAAGTTACATCAAATGTGGCTATAGGTCACTGCAATCACACACGATACCTGGGTATCCCATGTATTATCTGGAACAGTACTACAATAACTCTGATATCCTTAACACTAATTTCTTAAGATTAGAAGTCATATTTTAAAAAATACTCAGCCATATGTGGTCTGCAAATAAACATTTGGATTTTTGCTCTTTGTTTTGTAAAGAACACTTAAGAGAAAGTTTTATCCCAATGATTACATCTGAAATTATTTAACTTTAAAAATTGGCATAGATTGGGGAACACAAGTCAGAATGATTCTCAATAAATTCCAGCCAAGTACGTTTTCACCAAGATTTGTATGTGGTGTGAGCGAGCTACTCAAGAAGGTGACCAAATCCCTCTGCAGAAAGGCCTGGCAGTCTCTTCCATTCTGGTGCAAGTGCTGCTGCCTCTGAGACACAGCAAAGAGATGATGAGAGTTCCTCACATGCAGTTGAAGATAGCACATCAATTTAACAGTGTGATTTCAGGGCGATAGGTGTTCCACCTAAACAATCAGCTGAAAACTATGATCATTCAACTGTCTAACTATATACTGTACAATTCTGTATTATAAATGAGACTCTTAGAATTAATTCATAGAAACTCCAAACCGGCCGGGCGCGGTGGCTCAAGCCTGTAATCCCAGCACTTTGGGAGGCCGAGATGGGCGGATCACGAGGTCAGGAGATCGAGACCATCCTGGCGAACACAGTGAAACCCCGTCTCTACTAAGAAATACAAAAAATAGCCGGGCGAGATGGCGGGCGCCTGCACTCCAGCCTGGGCTACAGAGCGAGACTCCGTCTCAAAAAAAAAAAAAAAAAAGAAACTCCAAACCACAATAGCAGACTCCAGAATGTCAGTGATTCTTAACCACCACTTTTTACAGTTACTTTTTTTTCTTTTTTGGAAAAAGACTGGAAAACTCTGACAAACTTTAAGTGATGTGTAAAGGATTACAGTAAGATAAATGTAGATTTACATAATCCCAGCTGTGAGTAACTTTTCCTCAGTGCTCAGAGTCAGGGAAGTCAACCACTAATGACTTCCAAGTAAAATAATTCTGCAGAAAACCTGCGTAAAATAAACATATGTGATTTAGCAGAACAACAATATAGCATTAAAGCCAAATGGTGCCACTTTAAGGAGCCTACATTAGTACTTATAATATTATAAATGAAGAGTTCGGGTATCTCTCCATATACTATGTAATAGCTCTGTTTCATTTCTCTCTTTCACACACACACACACGCACATATATACACATATTTACACAAATACTCTTAACAGAGGCAACCAATGTCATAGTATATATCTTGCAAAAAAAAACTGAATAATTGAGTCAGTGAAAAACATCCTTTATTACAATTATTCCTGATAGTAGTTGATTTTCTCTTTTTAGTTTGTATACCAATTGTTTCACAGTGCTTGCTGTGCTGATAATCTATTATGATGGAACACATTCTTTTTTTCACAGGAAATGGAAGAGTTTGTCCAGAGCTCTGGAGACAATGGTGTTGTGGTGTTTTCTCTGGGGTCGATGATCAGTAACATGTCAGAAGAAAGGGCCAACGTAATTGCATCAGCACTCGCCAAGATCCCACAAAAGGTTAGATAAAATGTCTTAATGTTGTGAAAAACTGCTGAAAGAGGCTGTTAAAGTTTGTAAAGAATCCAACTGTAGAAACTTCCTGCCTATAAATTCAGCTGTTGGGAAAGCACTAATTATCTCAGATATTAACTCAAAATCAAAAATATATAGGGAAGATGCTAAAATAATACAGAGGGTGTTTTTCATTAGTAATTAATTTGGCATTAATATTGTGATCAGGAATAAATATAATTAAGAGTTGCAGGTAAAGTTTTGATATCATGACATTGGGGTCAGGTAAGAGCTATCACCAAATTCTGCCCCTGTGATTTGATCCTTCTGTTTAAGATTTCCTGAGGGCACTGTACACCCTACAGATGTTAGAAAACATTACATTTTAGTAACTTCACTAGAACAATAACAATAGCAGGTATTTAAAAAGTCTGACATGCATCATGCAGTTTAGTGTTGCCATGTTACCCAGCCTCGTGTACTTCCGGTACAATTTGGAGTAGGCCTATTTGAGTGATGTTCAGGGTACTATTCAGAGAAAGGACGGCCTAGGCTGTCAGACAACTAATATAAAGACCTACATGGCCAGGCAAATTTGGAGAAAGAGAAAAAGCAGCCTGCCTTGCTGGACCAGACCCAGCCAATGTCTGAAGTAGGAAGATGAAAGAAAAAGGATGGAGATGGATCCTGCTCTGAGGATGGACCTTGTGTAGTATAATATGTGGCCCCACAAGGATGCTGCACTGTGAGATTAACAACTCCTCCCAGTGGAGGCAGCAGAAGGAAATACAGGAAGGACTCAAGCAGAAGGAAGCCAGGCAGGGGAACAGGTTCAGATGCTGCCTCCATATAACATAGTAGGAACATATTTTCTTTGATATAGAATAAAATGCGTAGATCACTTTTTAGTTCCCTGTCTGCCATAGCCTTCTTGTAATGGCCTATGCTAATATTTTGCCAAAATCTCAAAGTTATTTTAACATGGATGTAACAAATAGAACTTAAACACTGTAAATTTTTTTTTAATTTATAAGGATTCCTTGGGAGTTCCAAAATTAGTAACATAAACATAAAAATGTCTTGGTTACAGCAGAACATATGAATCTCTGTTGTCAAAATTTTGTAGCACATTGTCTAAGTGTTAGCAATCAGTTGACCAAAATTCAGCAAAATACAATTTTAAATTTATTCTAGAGTTGTATTTTTAATTGTGGTACCTATAGGTTCCTCATTTCTATGTTGAAAAAATATCCAAAATTAGCAATAATGAGAATACTCTGAATTTGTGTCAAAAACTATCACTTGAAATTTTTCTTGGAAGTAGTGCTTGATCATTTGTAATTTCAAAGAAGTTATATATGCTACCTTTGAGGCATTAATTGACTTCTTCCAGGTGGCTTATTTTATAGACTTGCATTTTTATCAAAGACATCAAACTCTATTAAAATAAATTATAGACAAGTAGATATAAGTGAACTACTTCCCATATTATGCAAAATATGAATAAATTAATATTAAATTTGGTAGATGAAAACTCATAAAATACATAACACAAAATAAGCATATAGGTCATTAGTAAGTTGTTACAGATTTTCCACACTAGAATGATGACTACCTAAAATTTTCAATGCATATAATTATTAAAATTGTTTATCTTTTTAAAATTAAATTCCATTTGTTAATTTTTAATTTCATTGTAAATGGGGATGTTTGTTACATAGGTAAATTTATGCCTTGGGGATTTGTTGTACAGACTGTTTCGTCATGCAAGTAGTAAGCTAGTACCTTTTAGTTATTTTTCCTGATCCTTTCTCTCCTCCCAACCCCCACCCTCCAATAAGTCCCAGCGTATGTTGTTCCTCTCTATATGTTCATGCATTCTCATCTTTTAGCTTCCACTTGTAAGTGAAGGCATGCAGTATTTGGATTTCTGTTCCTGTGTTTGTTTGTGAAGGATAATGGTCTGCAGTTCACTTATGTTCCTGCAAAAGATATGAACTTGTTCTGTTTTTGGCTACATAATATTTCACTGTGTACATATACCACATTTTCTTTATCCAATCCATCGTTGAAGGGCATTTAGATTGATTTAATGTCTTTGTGAAGATGAATAGTGCTGTAATGAACGTATGTGGGCATATTCTAATTTATAGTCCTTTGGATACATACCCAGTAATGGGAGTGCTGGGTTGAATAGTATTTCTGCCTATAGGATTTTGAGGAATCACCACCCTGTCTTCCACAGTGGTTGAACTTACACTCCCTCCTACAGAGTACAAGCATTTCTTTTTCTATACAACATCACTAGCATCTGTTATTTTTTGAGTTTTTAATAATGGCCATTCTGACTGATGTGAGATGGTATCTCTTTGTGGTTTTGACCAGTGATGTTAAGCTTTTTTTCATATAGAGGTTTGCCCCATATAGGTTTTCTTTTGAAAAGTGTAACAACTTTTTTGAATACTTGAACTTTTCATTGGTAATCTTATTTGTCTAAGCTACTATTTTGAAAAATCATGATTTCCTTATATACCTAACTAATTATAAAAATAAGGAAATGAAATGTGAGTATTCTATTTACATCAGTCTGAGTAGTTCTTGTTACTTAACATCCCTTGTTCTCATTGTTAATCTCTTTAGAGTTCTAGCATTCTATAACTTTTGAGCTCCTCTCATAGAATAAGATATTTTCTTCTCTGTAACAGGTTTTGTGGAGATTTGATGGGAATAAACCAGATACCTTAGGACTCAATACTCAGCTGTACAAGTGGCTACCCCAGAATGATCTTCTTGGTAAGTCTCTGGAGAACAAATATTGAATATATTAGTAACAGATTATTAGAGTATTAATAGTCATCATAAAACAAACCTATTGAAGATTTGTTATGGAAAAACTTAAAAATAAAATGAAACTTCTGTATATTTACTTTCCAGTCCTAGGGTGAAAAGAATAAACAATAATTGTTGGCATTTTATGATAGGCACCCACATTCTTTATGATCAGAGTATCTTTATTTCAGGTGTTATTTCCTCTCACAGAATTTTTCTGGCACTTCCTGGGTTGTCTTCCTTTCTCATATTTCTACAACTTTACTTTCCTCTTCTGTAGGGTTATTTCAAATGTCACTAAAAATAACAACTCTTCTGCTACCACCATGGACACTGCATTTTCTGTAGGATTAAATCCCCAATCTTAATCAAAAAGTGTTGACACATTTCATAATGAAGTGTGACCTGTCCTTCCTCAATTCTAGCACCACCACCACCTCACTGCCTGCTGCCTTGCACACCCCACATATCACATTCCATGACTGTACTTAAGAGAACACATTCCGACCAAACAAGGTGGCTCACACCTGTAATCCTAACACTTTGGGAGGCTGACATGGGCGGATTGACTGAGCTCAGGAGTTCAAGACCATCCTAGGCAACATGGTGAAACTCAGTCTCCATTAAAATACCAAAAATTAACCGGGCATGGCAGTTTGCCCCTGTAGTCCCAGCTACTCAGAAGGCTGAGTAGGAGAATTGCTTGAACGCAGGAGATGGAGGTTGCAGTGAGCCAAGATTGCACCACTGCTCTGCACCCTGGCGACAGAGGGAGATTCTGTCTCCATTAAAACAAAACAAAACAAAAAACAAGAACACATTCTTACATGCCCATCCCTTTTCTGTGCTTTTTCCTTTTTGCACATTGTGTTTCCTTATCTAAATTGCACTTTTTTGTTAGTCCAACTGGTAATCTTGTATTATTTTTTTGGTCTGAAGTTGAACACACTACATAGCCTTCACTTACATCTCCAGCAGAAGTAGGTACCCCTTCCTCTGAAGTCTGAAAACAATTTTATTTCAGTTCAGTGTGTTATCTAGGAAACACTGCCACATTCAGATTCTTCTATCATGCATTTCTCATTTTATTCCTATGAATAATTTTGCTAAAATTCATCCAATCCTAGGTCATCCAAAAACCAGAGCTTTTATAACTCATGGTGGAGCCAATGGCATCTACGAGGCGATCTACCATGGAATTCCCATGGTGGGCGTTCCATTGTTTGCAGATCAGCTTGATAACATTGCACACATGAAGGCCAAGGGCGCAGCTGTTAGTCTGGACTTCAACACAATGTCGAGTACAGACTTACTCCATGCACTGAAAACTGTAATTAATGACCCTTTGTGAGTATCACTTTTTCTTTACTCGGTGGTATTTATAGATAGGTTCTCTTGTCAATAGTGAGTAAGGCTCTTATCCTTTTTATAAGAGACTGATTTTGAAAGAATTTAAATGATTTAAACAATCTGAAATCTGCTTTTATTTTTGAGTTGTTATTTAAAAATTTTATTTGAACCACATACATTTAATGAATAACCAATTATTGAAATAATTTTCTACACAAAAAAATTTAAAGTAATATACATAATAAGACATTTTAAAATAATTTGACATAATCAATCCACAATAGAAAGGAAGGATAAACTTGAAATCATAGAATAAAATATTTTAACTCAATATCTAAAATGCCTCAAAGTATATCTTTTTCTCACTAAAACATTTATTTTTACTATCGTTATTGTAACAGATTTGATAATTTAACTTCCATAGCATAAAACCCACCTACTTAAAGTATAAAATCCTAATGTATTTAGTACACTTACAGTCATGAAGCCATCACTATTATATAATTTTAGAACATTTTGATCAACATAAAAGAAACCATAATGGTATAGAAGTCACTTCCCATGACCCCTTAGCCCTAGGCTAACACCAATTTGCTTTCCTTCTCTGTCGATTATTCTATCTACATATTTCATACAAATTGAATCATACAACTTATGATGTTTCTTTCACCAATTACAATTTTTGTTGTTTTTATGGTTTTTGACTTTATTTATGTTGTGTGTATTAACATTTCATTTCTTTTTACAGCAACATATTTTATAATATGGGTATGCCACATTTTATTTGTCTCTATCATGATCTGAGAGATAGGTAAATTGGTGTTTTCATTTCACAATAATGTTTAAGATGATCTTACCTTTTTGAGCTGTCTCACGTAGCGTGTGTACATTTATTTTATGTGTTTTATGCATAAATATGTATTTTAGAAGCCATAAATGTGTTTTAAGATTCTAGGCCTCAAATAATTTAAAAATAAACACAAAAAATAGAGGAAATCCTAGGTATTCTATCATAGTGTGGCCAGGAAAAGCCTCTCTTATCAGTAACATTTAGAGGGTTGCCTCAAAAAGAGATAGAAGCATGCCTTGGGTTGTTGCAAGAAAGAATACTCCAACCGTGGGTAGAGGGGACACAATGTGTAAGGTGCTAAGATAGGAGCTTAAAGAAAAATATAAGGCCAACGTCCACAGAAGACCTAGTGTGTATGGGAAAGTTTCTGGAGGAGAGCTTACTAGTGTCTGATATTGGAGGATCCTGAGGACCAAATAATTTTTTGGATTTTATTCTTGATATGATGAAAGTTCAGGCAAAAGTCTTAATCAAGGCAGTGTCATAATCTGAATTTTATTTCAAAAAAAAATCATTCTTGCTACTGGGTGAGAAACAGTAGGACACAAAAGATTAGAATAGAAGCAGAGCTCCTGGCTATGAGGCATTTCACCCATATAACACAATTCATCTTTAGAAACTTAAGGATGATAATTCTCAATTTGTATTTTAACTATATATCTTTCTCCACTTAAAATGGCTCATGATGTTGAGCATGATTTTATATGCCTGTTTGAGACCTAGAGTAGTGTAATTGTATATTTCATAAGACAAAGGATAAATGCCTAAGCGATGAGTACCCTTTTCTTCATGATGTGATTATTTCACATTGCAGCCTGTATCAGAACATCTCATGTACCTCATGAATATATACACCTACTATGTACTCAAAGAAACTAAACATTAAAAGAAATAAAATTGCTCATATGTTCTCCACCTCAAATAATTAACTTTCTCACCTGAACTTCCATTTTTACCTTAAAAATATTTGTCAATTATGAAATCCAATTTAAAATCCAAACTTTCTATGATGACTCAAGTTAAAATACACAAATTCTATGTCAATTCTATTACATTTACTTTGAATCATATGATACTTGAAAAACCTTTCATTGACGATATGCTCAGGCAAATTAAGTTACTTTTTTTTTTTTTTTTTTTTTTTGAGAGGGGTCTCACTCTGTCACCAGGCTGGAGTGGAGTGCAGTGGTGTGATCTTGCTTCACTGCAACCTCCCCGTCTTGGGTTCAAGTGATCCTCCTGTCTCTGCCTCCCAAGTAGCTGGGACTACAGGTGTGTGCCACCATGCCTGGGTAATTTTTTTTTTTTTTTTTTTTTAAACTAGAGACAGGGTTACACCATGTTAGCCAGGGTGGCCTTGATCTCCTGACCTTGTGATCCACCTTCCTCGGCCTCCCAAATTACTGGGATACAGGTGTGAGCCATCATGCCTGGCCTAATTAACTTACTTTCTTTTTTTATTATTTTTTAAATTTATTATTATTATTATACTTTAAGTTCTAGGGTACATGTCAATGTTGATACCTTTATACTTATCATTTAGATATAAAGAGAATGCTATGAAATTATCAAGCATTCATCATGATCAACCAGTGAAGCCCCTGGACCGAGCAGTCTTCTGGATTGAATTTGTCATGCGCCATAAAGGAGCCAAACACCTTCGGGTTGCTGCCTACGACCTCACCTGGTTCCAGTACCACTCTTTGGATGTGATTGGATTCCTGCTGGCCTGTGTGGCAACTGTGATATTCATCATCACAAAATGTCTGTTTTGTGTCTGGAAGTTTGTTAGAACAGGAAAGAAGGGAAAAATAGATTAATTATGTCTGAGGTTGGAAGCTGCAAAATCCGATAAATGAGACTCCTTCAGTTTATTATAACAAGAAGAGGTCGTGATACAAGATTCCTTTCTTCTTGTCATAAAACATCTTTCAAAATTTACCTTTTGAAGTCTAAATTTCTTTTTTAGAGATTTAGTACCTATTTAACTATTAGAAATATTTCACTTTAAGGAGGAAAACATTACGGAAAATAAAAATCACATAAAGTCATATGAACTTATATTGAAATTTATTGAGCTTATATTGAAATTTATTGTTTTACTTCACAGTTTATATGAAAAAATGTACTAAACATAATTACATATCACACACTGTACATGGAAACAAGAACATTAAGAAGTGCACTGACAGTATCAATACTGTTTTGCACATACTCAGCATATTTTGGATTCATTTCATGCAGGATTGTTTCGTTTTAACTGTCTCTGAGGAAAGTATTAAATAATTAGATTGCATAAAAAGTCTCTCTCTTCCTCTTGATATTTTGAGATGAGTGGTGCTGCTTGGCTTTTATTGTGCATCCAGCTTCAGCGTCGCTTTTTTTCCTAAAAGGTGTGATAAAAATGCTTACCATTTTAGAGCTTCAGACATTTCCCAGTGGAAAGTGTGTGGAATTAGAAATACAGCTACTCATACCTGGTTTCTACTACAAAATAAACTAATTTTACAATGTGTTTGGTTTTTTGAGCCAATTCTATTTTTCTGGTCATTTAAAAACATTCATCTGTTTTTTAATTTTTTTTTTTAGTTATTTCAATAGTTTTTGGGTGACAGTTGGTTTTTCATTAGATGGATAAGCTCTTTAGTGGTGATTTTTCAGATTCTGGTGCACCCATTACTCAAGCAATATACACTGTACTCAATGTGTAGTGTTTTATCCCTCAGCCCCCTCCTACACTTCCTTCTGAGTTCCGAGAGTCCATTATATCATTCTTATGCCTTTGTGTCCTAATAGCTTCGGTTCCACTTATAAGTGAGAGCATATATTGTTTGATTTTATATTCCAGAATTAATTCTCTTAGAATAATGGTGTCCAACTGCATCCAGGTTTATTTTGTCTCTTTTGATGGCTGAGTAGTATTCATATGTGTGTGTGTGTGTGTGTGTGTGTGTGTGTGTTTGTGTGTATTCATCCCCCGATGAGGGGATAAAGTAAAGGTGATACACACACACACACACACACACACACTCATATGTATATACACACAATATATACATAGTATATATATATGTATGTGTATACAAACACACACATATTTGTGTGTGTGTGTGTGTGTGTATATATATATCACATTTTCTTTATCCACCCATTGGTTGATGGGAATCTAGGCTGGTTCCACAGTTTTGCAATTGTGGATTGTGCTGCTATAAACATGTGTGAATATGGGTTTTTTCACATACTGACTTATTTTCCTCTGGATAGATGTCCAGCAGTGGAATTGCTGGATCAAATGACAGTTCTACTTTTAGTTATTTAAGGGATATCCATATTGTTTGCCATAGTGGTTTTACTAGGTTGTATTCCCATCAGCTCTCTAAATGTGTTCTCTTATTAGCACCATGCCAACATCTATTATTTTTGGATTTTTAAACTATGGACATTCGCCATTTGTATATCTTCTTTTGAAAATTATCTATTCATGTTCTTAGGTCACTTTTTGAGAGATTACTAATTTTTCTCTTGCTGATTTGCTTAAGTACTTGGTAGATTGTGGATATTAGTCTTTTGTGGGATGTGCAGTTTGTGAAGATTTTCTCTAACTCTGTGAGTTGCCTGTTTACTTTGCTGATTATTTCTTTTGCTGTTCAGAAGCTTTTTAGTGTAAATAAGTTCCATCTATTTGTCTTTGCTTTTGTTGTCTTTGCTTTTGGGTTCCTGGTCATGAAGTCTTTGCCTAAGCCAATGTCTAGAATAGTTTTTCCAATGTTATTGTCTACAATTTTTACACTTCCAGGTCTTAGATTTAATTATATGATTCATCTTGAGTTGATCTCCATACAAGGTGAGAGATGAATATCCAGTTTCATTCTTCTACATATGGCTTGTGAATTATCCCAGCACCATTTGTTGAATAGGGTGTCCTTTCCTCACCTTATGTTCTTGTTTGCTTTGTCAAAGACTAGTTGGCTCTAAGTATTTAGTTTTATTTCTGAATTCTCTGGTCTGTTTCATTGGTCTACATGCCTGTTTTTATACCAGTACCATGCTGTTTTGTTAACTATAGGCTTGTAGTATAGTTTGAAGTAGGGTAATGTGACACCTCCAGATTTTTTTTTCTTAGTCTTGCTTTGACTATGTGGGCATCAAAGCTGAGAATCAAATCAAAACCTCCACCACTATTACAACATCTGCAATAATAATAATAATAAAATAAAATACTTAGAAATATACCTAACCAAGAAGGTGAAAGTTCTCCACAAAGAAGATCACAAAACTCTTCTAATATAAATCATAGATGTTGCAAACAAATGGAAACACATCCCGTGTTCATTGATGGCCTGAATAAATATTGTGAATATGACCATACTGCCAAGTACAATCTATAAATTCATTGCATTTTCCACTAAAATACCATCATCATTATTCACAGAACTAAAAAAAAAAAAAAAAAAATTCTAAATTTTATATGTGTTCTATTCTCATTTTTGACCTTTAATGACAAATGTAAGTTCTTATTTTTTGGTTGTTATAATATAGGAATTTTATTATAAAGGGATTAAGTGTATTGTTAATCTTGCTAAACTTACATGTACATATACATGTCTATTTATTTTAAAATGAGACACTGCATCACTTAGTTACCTAATAGATATGTGGTGAAATTCAATGTGTTTATTGATGACAGTTTGAAATAATAATTATTATTCCACATACTATACTTCAAATAATCATGTCAAATTTTTCTCTTTTTCCAAGGGTCTTTAGATCCATTTCCTCTCCAAATATAAAATAGAAACACGAAATCCTTTAGCATGACAAAAGTGTGCAAAGTATACAATGACTTTACAAATGTGCAAAACGGCTAAATCAAGCTATAAACCTTCTTTAATGTACACATCAGGGAAACACTTTATGATAAATGTGGTCCAGATGGACAGAAACCTAGTTGTCTTTGTTGTTAAGAATCATTACTATTTACTAATTATCACACAAGTATTCTCCAGCCTAGGGAATGATTTAAATATAAATTTATATATATATATATATATATATATAATCTCACTACATATGTATATATTTTATATATGTTTATATAAATCATGACTATACACACACACACAGTATAACATTGATACTAGAGAAATTATAAGAAGAGTTTGTAACAGAATATTTCATACAAATCATCCAGGAACTGATACATATACAAAGAAACACAGAACTAATACAGTGCCAAAGGTTAATAATGTTGTTTTATCATGCTTATAAACCTGTGTTTATTTACATTAAACTTATCCTACAACACATGTAACAATTGATTGGTATTCATTGTTTAGTAACAACTACAGAACAACAACCAAAAAAGACAAACGATCTAATATAAAAGTTATTGAAAGTATGAATAGATAATTCAAAGTAAAAATGGCAAATAACATATAAAAGATGATAAAGTTACTGATGCTCCAATAAATGGAAATAATGCCAATAAATTATTGCTATAAAAATCCCAAATAGAAGAGTCAGCATAACATGGTTGTTAAAAGCTGGCAGTTTGAATTCAGGTCACGTTGATTCAAATTTCTGAGAAACCACTACATAATGATGTGTGTTGGACAAGGTATTTAAACCTTATTTCCCTCAGCTTTCTCATCAATGAAATGGCACTGGTGGTCACAGTATTATCTACCTCATGGGGTTGCTGAAAGAAGGAATTCACTAATATTTCAAAGCACTAGAAACAGTTTTGTATACATCAGAATAAAATTTGCACTCATAATTAAACAAATCAAAAAATTTCCACAACAATTTTACTGTTGATAATATTGCATAGTACATGCCAGGCATGGTGGCTCATATCTGTAATCCCAGCCCTTTGGGAGGCCAAGGTGGATGGATCATGAGCTCAAGAGATCGAGACCATCCTGGCCAACATAGTGAAACCCTGTCTGTGCTAAAAATATGAAAACTAGCTGGGCATAGTGGAGTGTGCCTGTAGTCCCAGGTACTTGGGAGGCTGAGGCAACAGAATCGCTTGAACCCCAGGAGGCAGAGGTTGCAGTGAACTGAGGTCACTGCACTCCAGCCTGCTGACAGAGTGAGACTCTGTCTCAAAAAAAAAAAAGCATAGTATATTTCAAAAACATGATGTGTTTGTAACGTAAATTATAAAAATGACAATTTACTATTTACTATTTCAAACATATGGGAATTAAATTTGTAGCATAAAGCAATGGCTAACAAACTTTGGTCTTTTAGTCAAATCTGGCCATCCACTTGTGTTTTTCTTTTTAAACAACTGAGTAAAAAATTTTATGCCAAAAATTAAACATTTTAATCATTTAATGTGTACTATCCATTGGCATTTAATACATTTGCAATATTTTGCCACTACCACCACTATCTAGATTCAAAGTATTTTTTCACGTCAAAAGGAAGCTTTATACCCATTAGAGAGTCATCTCGCATTCTCCCATCCTCCATCTCCTGCAACCTGGCATTATCTGTTGGCATCGTTCTATAGCCTAGTAGATAATACTTTTTTAAAGGCAAATAGGTACACAACTTCAACAAAAGTGTTTTGTTTTACCTTATTTTTACATCTCTTATTTGTTCATAAATGAAAATTCTGTGATGTATTATAATAAGTTTTAATTTCCTAATTAAATACATTCAGCAGTGTTGTGATTTATATTGTTATAATTTCTGTTGAATTTTGTATTGAAGTCTGTCTCATGAGAATTGCAGTAAACCAAGACCCTGGAAAGCTCTGATGGAGGTGAGGAAGTGGGATTCAGACTTGTGTGTTAGGTAAAACACAATGAAATGAGAAACCCAAACCAAAATGCATAAAATAGAAGAAATGTATTACTCACAGTTCTTAGAGATGTTAGGGATAATGACAGAAAACTGACAGAAAGTTCAGAAGTGGCAGAGTGCTCAACCAGCCTCCTGGAAGTGGTAGAGAGAATCCCTGTGCAGGGGGCTGTGGAGGTGCTTTTCTTAAGGTCTATGGGCATTATTTGCTAGTCTTGTCTGCAGGAGTTTTGGAGTGGCTATCTTAAGAAAACACACATGAAGTGGGAAAATTATTATTTGATTCTGGTATTGATCATTAGGTTATCTTAGGGTAATCAGCTCTGTGGTATGTTGCATTTCTAGGTCAGTGGGATGAGAAACAAGTGGACTCTGTCACAAACAACTACACAAGGAAGAGAAGTTTTCACAAAGCCAAAAGTGACAGGCTATGACTAGCTCTTAAACAACTCAAGTTTAGCCTAAAAATGGATGCTGCGGCAGTGACTATATTCAACAAATGTATGACAAGAAGCTAGAAAAGGAATTAATCTGGCAGAACCCAGGAGACAGCCCAAACACAGTGAGTGCTCCAACTGTGAAAATGGGAAAGGGAGATCATCCGCCTTGGAATACACACCCTTACTGGGAAACATAAAGTTTTAGACCACAGGAATTGACCTGATCTGAAGCTGAGTAAATTGGAGAGCTGAGTGAAATACAGGGGTACAGTAGCAGTGGGAAAAGCCCAGTGGATTCTCTGGGTTTCCAGGGAAGCCATTTCTATCTTTGTGGAATCTCTGAGTTTCTGGGGAAGCCATTTCTGTCTTGTCTCACAGGGGTCCTTGGGGAGGGCTGGCAGAGGAACTGGGAAAAGACCACAGGGAGAAGGAAATCTGCAGTTGAACTTTGCAACAATTCCAACAGAATGCAAAGTCTCCTGGTCAGAACTCCGGAGAGTATGTGAATTGGTGTGTAGATTCAACAGGTGGGGAGGTGTGAAAGCCCTGCTTGCTTTCTCAGCTGGGAGGCTGGTAGCCTGGAGCAAGTTCTCAGCCCTGCTCACTCATTGACTGGAAATAAACTTGGTGCTGTTGGGAAGTGCATGGTGATAGTGAGACTGGCCTTTTGGGTTGCATGGGTGCGGTGTGAGGCCTGTAACTGTCAGCTTTCTTCCACTTTCCTGACAACTTGCATGACACAGCAGAGGCAGCCATAATCCTTCTGGGATTCTAACTCTATTGACCTGGGAACCACACCCCCATCCCCCACAGCAGTTGCTACATCAAAAGAACACCCTATGGGACAAAATAATCTGAATAGCAGCCTTGAGCCCCAGATCTTCCATCTGACGTAGCCTACCCAAAAGAGAAGAAACCAGAAAAACAATTCTGGTAATATAACAAAACAAGATTCTTTACCACCCCCCAAAATCACACTAACTCACCAGCAATGGATATAAACCAAAAAGAAATCCCACCTGCTGTATTAGTGTGGCCTGGAACTGAGACATGGAGTTAAAGGAGATTATTTTGGAGGTTTAAAATTTAATGACTGCCCTGCAGGGTTTCACACCTGCATGGGGCCTGTAGTTTCTTTGTTTTGGCAATTTTCTCCCTTTTGGAACAGCAGCATTTATGCAATGGAAGTACTCTAATGACATCTTGGAATTAACTAAATTGGTTTTAATTTTACATGCTTATAAGTGGAAGTGCCTTATTTTGTCTCAGATGAGACTTTGGACTGTTGACTTTTGAGTTAATGCTGAAATGAGTTAAGACTGGGGGTTGTTTAGAAGGCATGATGGTATTTTGTAATATGAGAAGAACATGAGATTTGGGAGGGGACAGGGGCAGACTATTACGGTTTGGATTTTTGTTCCCACCCAAAATGCATGTCGAATTAAAGGAGGGGCCTGGTGGGAGGTGATTGGATCATGGGAGATGATTTCTCCCTTGCTGATCCCATGATAGTGAATAAGTTCTCATGAGATATAACAGTTTAAAACTGTGTGGCTCTTACCCTTTCACTCCCACTTTCCTGACACCATGAGAAGATGGTTCTAGTTTCTCCTTTGCTTTCCGTCATGATTGTAAGTTTCCTGCGGCCTCCCAGTCATGCTTCCTGTTAAGCTTGCACTCCTGTGAGTCAATTAAACCTTCTTCCTTCATAAGTTATACAGTCTCCAGTAGTTCTTTAAAGCAGTGTGAAAACAGGGTAATACAAAGAGTATCTATAGAAAGGAAAAAAAAGCTAATGGCACACTTAACAGAGAAAGCCTAAGTGATATTTTTTTTCTAAGGTAAAGAACAGGAGAAAGAAGTCAACTCTTCACTTTTATTCAAAATTGATTTGGAGCTTTTTGGCAACACTATGTCAAAAACATGAAATAAATCAAATCCATATTGGAAAGGAAAACAATAAAACTGTCTTTATTGGTATATGGCACGATCTTATATAGAGAACATCTTTATGAATTCACTATAAAAATATTTGCTCAAAAAACAAAAATTTTAAGACATAAGATCAATATATAAGAATTATTTGTATTTCCACATAATTGCAATAATGCAATAAACTATTCTATATGATATTAAGAATACAATTTTACATACAATACCATCAGAAAGAATAAAATACTTCAGATAAGTTTAACAAAAGAAATACAAAATGTAAATTTTGAAAATTACTAAAATTTGTGGAAAGAAATTAATTATCTAAATGAATGAAAACACATCTCATATTCCTCATTTGAAAAACATTATAGTAGCATTGCCTTTATTTGCCAACTTGATACATAGACTGAACCTATCGAGACCCTATCAAGGCCCTATTAAGACTTCAGTTGGTTTCTCAGCATACACTGACAAGCTGATTCTAAAATTCATATAGAAATATAAGAAATCTAAATATAATGAATGTAATCTTGGAAAAAAGGAACAAAACTAGAAAACATATAACAAATCTACATTAATCAAGATGGTATGGTACAGGTATACAGTGAGACATATGCACCATTTGAATAGACTTCGGAATCCAAAAATACAGCCACACATAGGGTCAACTGGTTTTTGACAAGAATGTCATTGTATAGACAATGATGAAAGTATAACCTCTTTAACAAATGCCAATGAGCAAACTGATTGTTTATATGCAACAGAATGAAATTGAACATCTTCCCTCAAACCATATACAAAAATGAACTCAAACTATATCAAAACCTAAACATAAAACTATAACTATAAACATTTTAGCAGAAAGAATACAAGTATAACTTTGTAATCTCGAATGTGTCAAGGTTTTTAGATATGACACCAAAAACAGAAGAAATAAAATCAAAATTGATAAATTGGACTACATCAAAATCAAACTTTTACACATCAAATAACACTATCAATACAGTCAAGAGAGAAACTGGAGATTTGAGAATATATTTGCAAGTTACATATCTTATAGGTGATTTTTATGAAACATCTGTAAAGAAATCTTACAGGTCAATTATAAAGAGACAAATAACCTAATCAAAAATGTGCAAAATACCTAAACAGAAATTTTACGGAGGTATATGTAAATGTACAATAAGAACATAAAAAATGTTCAACATCATTATGCTCAATATTATTATAGAAAAATGTAATTCAAAACTAAAATGAGATGTCACTTCCCCCTCACTAGCATGACTATTATCAAAAGGACAAATAATTGAAAATGTTGGCAAAGATGTGAAGTAATTGGAGTCCTCACACACTGTTCACATGAGTGAAAAATATTTCAAGCCCTTTGATGCAACTTGCCAGTTTATCAAAGGTTAAACACAGAGTTACCATCGGACTCAGGAATTCTGCCTCTAGTAATACATGCAAGAGAAATGAAAACATGTCCACACAAAATTAATACATGAGTGTTAAGAAACAATATATTCATTGTAGCCAAAATTGGATGAAAAACTAGAGTTTATCACTGATGAATGCATAAAGCAAATGTGATATATCCATATTGCAGAACATTATTGGGCCATAAAAATAATACAGTCTTGACACATGCTATGCCATGGATGACTCTTTCTAAAACACTATGCTAATTACAGATGCCAAAAACAAAAGATCACATATTGTGTAATTGCCTTAATATGAAAATCCCAAAATAGGCCAATGTATAGAGACAGAAGACAGAAAGTAGGTTAGCAGTTGCCTAGATTGGAGTACAAGAAATAGCTAAAGAAACTGTTTCTTTTTTGTTTTTCTCTTTTTCTTTCTTTCTTTTTTTTTTTTTTTTTTTGGAGATGGAGTCACCCTGTCACCCAGACTGGAGTGCAATAGCGTGATCTTGGCTCATTGCAACCTCCGCCTCCCAGGTTCAAGCAATTCTCCTGCTTCCACCTCCCAAGTAGCTGGGATTACAGGTGAGTGCCGCCATGCCTGGCTAATTTTTTGTATCTTTAGTAGAGACGGGGTTTCACCATGTTGGCCAGACTGGTCTCTAACTCGTGACCTCATGATCTGCCCACCTCGGCCTCTCAAAGTGCTGGGATTACAGATGTGAGCCACCGTACCTGATGGGATAGTATTTCTTTTATGGTTGAGAACATGCTCTAAATCTTATTGTTCTGGTCGTTCCACAATTCTCTAAATATATGACGAACCATTTAATTGTAGAGGCTTTTTTTTTTTTTTTTTTTTTTTTTTTGAGACAGGGTCTCGCTCTGTCACACAGGCTAAAGCACAGTGGCACAATCTCTGCTTATTGCAGACTAGCCCTCCTGGGATCAAGGAATCCTCAGCTTCCCAAGTAGCTGGGACTACAGCCGCTCACCACCATACATGGCTAATTTTTTTTTTTTTCTGTAGAAACAGGATTACACCATGTTTCCCAGGATGCTTTTGAACCCCTGGGGTCAAGTAATCTGCCTGCCTTAGCTTCCCAAAGTACTGAGACTATGGATATGAACCACCGTGCCCCTCCATTGAATTGTCACTTTCAATATGTAAATTGTAATTATATATGTATAATAATACATACATAATATGTAAATTGTATGTGTACAATTTTTTTACACACAAAATGAATCAAACCATGATATCTAATTAATGTTGATTCAGCTGTATAATTACTTTATTTCCAGTTCCGTGTAAAGAAGACTGCAGGCAAGGAAGTCGCACACTTGCCACTGGGCTTGCCACTTAAAATCCTCTTACATGACTTAGGTTTCTAGCATATGCAAATTTAACTTCTACTGGGGGGTAAACCACTTTTAATAATTTAAGAGACATTAACATGCTTTTGTAAGCATGAGGCCATCCACCTTTTCTTTATCCACTTGCCACGCAAAAACTGTGATTGTTCACATAATGTATTTACTTTGACATTGCTATGGTTTGAATATAGTCTTTCCAAAGTGCAGGTGTTGCCAATGTGACAGATTAAGACTAGGGGCCTCAGAGAAGTGATATTGCATTCTTTGTAAATGTTAATGACAGTCCTTATAAAAGAGGCTTCATGGCAGGGCGCGGTGGCTTACATCTGTAATCCCAGCATTTTGGGGGTGAGTTGATCACCCGAGGTCAGGAGTTCAAGACCAGTATGGCCAACATGGTGAAACCTGGTCTCTACTAAAAATAAAAAACATTGCTGGGCATGGTGGTGGTTGTCTGTAATCCCAGCTACTCAGAAGACTGAGGCAAGAGAATCACTTGAACCTTGGAGGTGGAGTTTGCAGTGAACCAAGATCACATCATTGCACTCCAACCTGGACAAGAAAAGCAAAACTACATCACACACACACACACATACACACACACAAAAGTGTTCATGCAACATTCAGTGGACTTGCTATTCTGCTTTTCCATCATGTGAGGCTGAAGTGTTGGTTACTTTTGCCCTTCCACTTTCCACCATGTTTGGGTGCAGCAAGAAGGCCCTCTGTAGATACCAGTACCTTGATCTTGCTTTTCTCCGCGTCTAGAAATGTGAGAGATCAATTTCTGTTCTTTGTAAATTATCCAGACTCAAGTATCTTGTTATACCCAGAAAAACTGTTGAATACAGATGTGAAAAAGTTTTATTTTAAATTCTTGATGATTTCTCCTTAGATATAAACAACAGCAATGGCACAGAGAAGAGTAATTCAAAAAGATACATTGCATTTAACCAGAGTGTCTATGAAATGGACTTTGGTTTTGCTCCCCCTACAGCTGAGTTGTTACTTTAGCTAGTGGAGTTGTGGAAAGATGCTGGTGGAACACAAACATTGGTCAATGTGAAGTAAGCACTGGAGGAATTTGTCCAGAAACGTCATGAGTTGACTGTTCTAGAGCTTTATCTTTCATTTTCCTTGATCTCAACAAACCACATAGTATTAAATTTTGGCTTTTTTCCTGCATACTGCACTACTAAAGTTAAATTGTAGAATGTTTTTAAAGGATCAATCAATGCACAGATAAAAGATGTGCCCAAAGATACATTTGAACGTATTTTCCACTATTGAGGAAAAACTTATGGGCATATGCTTGATTAAAAACAAACAAAACAAAACAATGGAAAAAATCCAACACATATAGCCAAAAAAAAAAAAAAAGAAAAAAAGAAAAAAAAACCTCAGTTGAATTAAATGTAAAGGAGTTTAGTTGAACAATAAATGATTCACAATTCAGGCAGCCCCCAGATTCACAGCAGATTCACAGAGACTCCAGAACAGCCACATCATGGAAAAAATATTTATAGATTAAAAAAGGAAATTACGTACAGAAATTGGAAGTCAGGTACAGAAGAGCTGGACTGGTTAAAGGTTGAACACTCAGCAGTGTATGAATGATTGAAGCATGGCCTCTGGGATTGACAAGACTCAGCTATTTTTATAGGTACATATTCCTTAGTTAGGTTTTTTATCTTGTCTACATGTTAAGCTAGGTTGCAGTTTGTTCACAAGGACTCAAATATAAAAGCATGGAGTCCTTCTCAGTCCATATTTAGTTCACTTTAATATTTTCCCTTTTTGGTCATTTTCTTAATTGTGAGAGATTGACCAAAACTTTAGTTATTGATGTCACTTTTACCATTGTAAATGTACTTATTTGGTCTTGAAACTCACTGGGAAACAGTAGAACAGTAAGTTACTCAAAGTTAGAAAAAAGGAATGAGTAGAGGGTACATTTTTATTCTGGAACATCCTGCTTAAAGGAGAAAAAGAAAACATGGTCTGTTCTAGGATCTCTGTTTCCTTAAAGTCTTAGTTTAATTATATCACATTTAGCACAGGTGACTCTCCATTTCAGTTTGGTTTGGTCTGTTGGGGCCTAGGACAAGAGCTTCATTCAAAATAATGGCCTCCTATAATTTTGTTAAAAAAAAATTCCCCCTTTTTGTTCAGGTTGTCTCTTAGTTGAGAGTGTGACCAAAACAGGCCTTAGCACACTTTCTACCATCATTTTGGGTTTCTGGTCTCAGTACGATATTCAAAAGTTACGATATCCTCATGGTTGGACATTTCTTTTGGCTCTTGTCATTCCAGTTGAAGAGATACCAGACTAAACTTCCAATATTTCCTGCTTTTAAACTTTACCTAAAGTAACCTTATAGGTTCCCTGAAAAAGAAAAAATTAAGAAGATTTGTGGAAGAAAAGAAAATTAAAAGTGGCAAAGGTCATCCAAATGTCAATCAGAAAGGCTCACCCCCTAAGCTAGGGATTAAACCCTGAACCTAGGCTGCCATTGTGAATAGAGAAAGCATGGCCACGTGGTTACAAGGTCAAGCTCCCAAGGACGTAACTGACAAGTGTGCTGGGCCATCTTGCACAGCAGGCTTACAAGGTTTTAGGCACACATTAGGAAAAGGCAGACCTTTTCCTAAGGTACTCCTCTTTATGATAGAACAATACACAAAGACACAAAAAGCACACCAGATTCACTACAGCTTAAGATCAATCTCAAATTTTTTTTTTGTATTAATTAAAACATCACAGAGGAGATAAACAGTGATGTTTACCATTCATTTAACCAGTTTGCACAGCAAAAAAGAGGGAGACAAGCCAGAAATCTGACTGGTAATAAATTAATATTACCGTTTTGGCAGTGATACAGGAGTTATTAAGAAATAATTTTCAGGCAGATAGTAAGGGTAAAGATTCTCAGTGAAAACTTTCTTTTAATAAGAAACAACTCCCAGGCAAGGCATGGTGGCTCACGCCTGTAATTCCAGCACTTTGGAAGCCCTAGGCGGGTGGATCACAAGGTCACATTTTCGAGACTAACCTGGCCAATATGGTGAAACCCTGTCTCTACCCAAAATACAGAAATTAGTAGTATGGTGGTGGGTGCCTATAGTCCCAGGTACTATTAAGGCTGAGGCAGGAGAATCTCTCGAACCTAGGAGGCAGAAGTTGCAATGAGCCGAGATCAGGCCACTGCACTACTCCACCTTGGGAGACAGAGCGGGAAAAAAAAAAGAAAAAAAAAGAAAAAAACTAGAAACAACTCCCAAACTATCTCTTTTCTTCTTTTCCTTTTTTTTTTTTTGTTTTCGTTTTTTTTTTTTTTTTTTGACATAGCATCTCACTCTGTCACCCAGGATGGAGTGCAGTAGCACTATCTCCACCTCTCGGTTCAAGCGATTCTCCTGTCATAGCCACCTAAGTAGCTGGGACTACAAGTACATGCTGCCACGCCTGCCTAATTTTTTTATATTTAGTAGAGACAATGTTTCATTATCTTGGCCAGGTTGGTCTCAAAATCCTGACCTTGTGATCTGTCATCTTCAGCCTCCCAAAGTGCTGGGATTACAGGCATGAGCCACCTCATTAGACCAAACCATCTCTTTTCTAACAGAAAAAGTGCCTTCAAGGGCTGGGCCTGCAAGCTTTGATATACAAATGCCAACCATTAGAAAATAGATTCACTCAACATGGTGATTTTCATAGTCTTTTTCTTGTCACCAGGTGTAACAAGTGTCATGGCCACCTCCAGATAGCACCGTGTTTTTCAAACATCATGGCGAACTGCATTTGCATATTAAAGTCCTAAGGTGGGAGGACCAGGTTTTTCACAGGCTACATAAATGAATACATGGTCAAACCAATCCCCGGGGCAGTATGGAAAACAGACACCGCCTCTCCAGCATCCCAATATAAGTAGCCACATTTCTGCCTCACACGAGATTTTCTCTTTGTTCAAATTGCCCCTCCCTCTGTCTCTGAACAGGGGAGCTCTTTTCCTCTTCCTCCTTTTTTTCTTACCTATTAAATTTTTCAGTCCTTATAACCACTCCACATTTGTCCGTGTGTTTTTACCTAAACTAGCACAATACCAAGGACCCTGGTGTTTCTCCAGTCATCAAAGCTGTGTCACCAGTATACCAGACTTCTAGATTTTCTTTCCCTGAGTGGCCCTAGTGACTCAACTTGCCACACCATCACCCTGGGGGCCAAGCTGCACCATAAAGGAAAATTACCTTTTTTCATTCTGGTCAAAGCAAAATATATGTGATAAAACATAGACATTAGCCACTCTGCTTATCACCCAATATCAAACTGTCAAGACTTAAATTTGCCCCCAGATGAGCCCTTTTATCTTTAATCCAACCTCTGACTAGGAGTTTCAACAAGTAGTCTCTTGGCAAGAGGGTTGCCCTAAGTAATAGAAAATATAGGAAAGGAAAAGTATTGCTAGTGGCAGGGTGGGAAGGTAAAGAGTTCAAAGAAGCCACAGCTAGACCCACCCATTGCAGCTGACACTGAATCAAAAGTTTAGGCAGCTGCTCTTTTGTCATGAGGGGATTTTTTCCAGTGGTTCTGAGAGGTGAAGCCAACCGGACTGCCTGGGATGAGTGGGGACTCCAAGAACTTAATTCTGTCTAGCTAAAGGATCACAAACACAGCAATCAGCACTCTGTGTCTAGCTAAAGGTTTGTAAATGCACCAATCAGCACTCTGTAAAAATGCACCAGTGAGTACTCTGTGTCTAACTGAAGGTTTGTAATGCACCAATCAGCACTCTGTAAAATGGACCAATCAGCAGGACGTGGGTGGAGCCAAATAAGGGAAGAAAAGCTGGCCACTTGTGCCAGCAAGGACAATGTGGTCTTGTCCGCTTCCACGCTGTGGAAGCTTCGTTCTTCCGCTCTTCACAATAAATCTTGCTGCTGCTCACTGTTTGGGCCCACACGACCTTTATGAGCTGTAACACTCACTGGAAAGGTCTGCGGCTTCACTCCTAAGTCAGGTGAGACCATGGACCCACCAGAAGGAAGAAACTCTGGAAACATCTGAACATCTGAAGGAACAAACTCCAGACATACCATCTTTAAGAACTGTAACACTCACCGTGAGGGGCTGTGGCTTCACTCTTGAAGTCAGCAAGACCAAGAACCCACTGGAAGGAACCAATTCTGGACCCAGTTCCATCAGCTATCAAGTTTCCCCTTTTGGGGAGGAAAAAGCTCCCCATGTCCCATGGTCTTCTACATGCCTAATCCTGTCACCCACAGCAGTCAGCAATAAGTGTAAGACAGATTAACCCCCAAAAAATAGAAGTTAACTTTGCATAGTGTCAAACCAGTTCTTAGCCAAAAGGGACTTTATTCAGAGCCCTCATTTTTAAATGTACTTCAAGGCATTTTTGTTCATTCAGAACGTTCCACTGTCAGTTACCTTTAGTAAGATTTTGTCATTTCTGGAAGACTTTACTGCCTTCCAGTCCTCAGGCACAAGAAGGAAGAAACTAAAAGATCCCATTTTTACCTAAAATGTTGGCTTTACTCTCAAATTCTCTTGATTAATTTAAGCAGTGATTTTTTTCCTACCTAAACATGCAAGAAAAATAATACAAAGTGTGGAACACAAAAATCTGTGTAAATTTTATAAAGCCAAATTTTGTAATCCCTGCCATATAAACGCTTAACTAGTTGCTTTCTGCCCCAGTCAGATATAAGAGGCCTCTAATTGTATCTAAGCCAGTTAATTCCCAGATCAAATCCATTTCTGAACCCAGCCCAGTTTCTGTCACAACTTCCAAACCCAGTTAGGAGCAGAAATTTGCTCAATGAAACGTGGAGAGAACAAAACACAAATCTGTGGGTTTCTGAAATCCTAGAGAGTTTAACCACAATCCCCAGCCACTCTGGAGATCAATGGACACAAGCGGGTCCTGCAAGTACTTTGCCTGTTCACTAAGAGCTCCTGGGGGTCGCTAGAAGCTCCACTTTGGATCCTGCTTCTGACATCATCTGATAAACTAAAAACTTCAGCCAAATTACATTTAAAGAAGTTTAACTGAGCAATGAATGATTCACGAATTTGGCAGCCCCTAGAATCACAGCAGATTCATGGAGACTTCAGCACAGCCACGTGGTGGAAGAAGATTTATAGACAAAAAAGGAAAATGATGTACAGAAATAGGAAGTTAGGTGCGCAACAGCTGGATTGATTACAGGTTGGCATTTGCCTTATTTGAACACTCAACAGTGTATGAATGATTGAAGTATGGCCACTGAGATTGGCCAAGACTCAATTATTGTTACAGGCACATACTCCTAAGCTAGGTTTTCAGTTTTGTCTACCTATTAAGATAGGTGGCAATTCATCCCAAAGCACTCAAATATAAAAGTACAAAGTCCTCAGACCATATTTAGTTCGTTTTAGCATGCTGATTGTTATGAAAATCTTTGTAAAAAATTGGTTTTGGTTTTGAACAAGAAACTTATGAAAAAACTATAAAAGTCATTGTTCTATGTACTTCTTGCACATGCCATTGGTCCCTGTGGTGAGCTACTTAAATCATTCTTTGTTTACAGTTTCCGTTTCTTTCCTGGTTACATACTGGAGAAGTATAGTTGAGGACTGCAATTCCCTCCTTTTCACATACGTGTTCTTCTGTCAGAATTAGGTAACCAAATGTGACATATACGGAGAACGCAAAATATATATGTAATTTATTTTGACTTTTGGTTTCAAACATTTAATGAGAAGAAGTGGGATCAATTTATAATGAAGAACTATGTATGTTCTTACTTGATAGTATAAAGTCCTAACTTTCCCTATGCCTTTGAAGATACGTTTATGTAAATATAAAATCAGAAAATTGTGTTTTGTAGGTGAAATGATGAAATAAAAAGACAAAATGATTATTTTACAGACATTATGGGAAGGCTGATGTTATAGGGTCTGTTAGAATCCTGTGGCCATCACTCACACAGGACACTCTAGAAAGTTATACAGCTATGAATTGAATCAACAGGGATGTCTGTGAGCAATTACATATACACTTTACTATACATTTATTTTCATATTATAAAAATTCAGCACACATCTTCCTAATTTTTTGATAAAGTTATAAATTCATGAGAGACACGTATATTTGTAGCACTTCCATCTATGTAGCACCGAGGAAATTGTTTTACCTTGTGTACCTCAGTCTCTTTATTGAAAATGAAAATATATATTTCATATTCGTTAATGGATTCTTTCACTGGTAAATAGTATATTGTCTCTTTCGGATACTCAAAAACCT
This sequence comes from Theropithecus gelada, assembly GCF_003255815.1. Lineage (NCBI taxonomy): Eukaryota > Metazoa > Chordata > Mammalia > Primates > Cercopithecidae > Theropithecus > Theropithecus gelada. Next base: position 72,594,348 of record NC_037672.1, read on the forward strand.
CTAATAATAATAGTACAATTTGAGGTTTGTAATAGTTACACATTTTTTATTAAGTCCTAATAAATCCATTGCAAAAATAACAGGTGTAAATGTAAACAATTATATTAGCTCTAGAATCAAGTAATCTTAACATCAGGAAACAGCTTTTCCAGGAGTACTCAGTCTATGTTTCTACTATTTAGCAAACACATCTTTGAATCTTGGTTTTCCAAGGTACCAGATATTCAGACATTCTCTCAGAAACATTTCATTCCCTTAGAAAACCAAAGTTCAAAGACGTGCTGATATTATTACATTATAATTAAAAATTAATATAAAATATTAATTTTTTAATCAAAGAAATGTCATTTGGCAAATTGCATCAAGAGTGTAAAAATCCTTATACCTTTTGGATATATAAGATACCATATAAAACTATACAGAGAAAAATGAGAGAGAAGCAAAATTAACAGAGCAGTTATTTGCAAAAGTAAACATTGAAGTATCCTAAAGGCCCAATATTAAGAAACAATAAATAACATATACATATCACAATATTACAATTGTTTTATCAAAGAATCTTTGATAACACTAAAACAACTATTATAGATGTTTAATTGGAAACATAGTAGCAAAGAAAATAAATATAATATCACCTTGTTCTCATAGAATAATACAATAAATATATGGTGGATTTACAATTTTCCAAATATACATAAAATAATATACATTTAGTTATAGGAATAAAGACTAGAATAAAAGCATAAAGTATTAAACAGGATATCTGTGTATGGAGTGACTTTACTCCCTTTTTCATTATTTTTCAATTTTCTTACAAAGTTCTTGTATAATGTTCATAAGGATATCACAGAAAGAGAATGAACTGTCCATGTTAGTTATTAACCTATAAACAGAAATCACATACTGCAACACTATAAGATCCACCCCTAAAAGATTTTAGGCAGGAAACCATTGAGATGAAACGTTGAGCACAAGTTACTTTAAATATTGCCACAAGTAACTGGAATCATACAGAATAATTGGATGTTTTATGTGGGTGATATAATTAGCATAGTGACCTTCATTTTGAAACCAATGTCATAAGGTTAAAATCACACTTCTGAAGAATGCTCTGGACAATACATAGTTGGCACAGTGAAAGGTTGAATCGTTGTTCCTTTTATCTTTTTTCTGTGAAACATTGTTTTTAAAGTAAGCTTTATTTAAATCCATGATTTATATCAGAGAATACACTTTTTTATTTTCAAAGGGTTTGATCATTATTTTACAGAAAGAAAAGATCAAATGATGAATGTAAAACACAAGAAATAACAAAAAATAAGCATACAATTTTGACAAGGAAACTTTGACTCTTCCATATTTCTTTTTTGGAGGGAAAATACATCAAGTAACATGGGAATTACTCTTTTACAGAAAGAAATTGAACTTCAAAACTGGTATGTAGCAGGGATCACAAGTAAGAATAATTCTCAAACAAATCCAGGAAAATTAGTCTTTAGGAGGAGTTTTCTGAAGTGTAAAGTGAGCTGCTCAAGAGAGTAACTAGATCTTTTCTGGAGAAAAGCCTGGTGGACCTCTCCCACTGAAGTGTGTATCCTCCCCATAGAACATAGCGAGGTGATGATGAGAGTCTCTTGAAACCAGTTGCACATAACACATTCCATAAGGATGTCAATTTTGCAGTAAGATATCAGAGTAACAGGTGTCACCCATAAACAAATGCAGAAATATGCAACTATACAGGTTTACTTCTGGATTATCAACAGGATTTTGAGGACAATTTCACAGAAATTCTAAACCATGCACCAGACTTCAGGATGTCAGTAATTCTTACCTTATGTGATGAAGGAGTGATTTAGAAGGATGGTTTGGGAAATTCTGACAAATTTCAAGACAGGTTATAAATAATTATACAGTTGACAGAAATATATAATGTCTTCCCAATCATAAGTAACTTTTCCTCAGTGGCATAGTCAGGGAAATAAAATTATAATGACTACACTAAAGTAATGATTTAGAAAACCTCCATGAAATAAACACAAGTCATTTAAGAGAACAATAACAATATAAAATTAAAGATTAGTAAACAGTGGTAGTCTTCCTAAGATTCTATATTAGTGATTACATTATTATAAATTAAGAACATGGCTCCCATTTTTTTAACAGTATCTTTCCTGCACTATTGTTTAAAGATACCAATTTATTTCTTACTATATAATATACTTAATACACACACACACACACACACGTACATGCACAAACTTACATAACTATAGATTAATAATAGAGAAAATTGATGGTGTATAACATAGCTCTTTCCAAAGGAACTGAGTGATGTCGTCATTGAGAAACTGACACCACTACAAAACAGTATGGAGGTTTCTCAAAAAATATTAACTGTATAATTAATATGTGATACAGCAATTCCATTTCTGAATTATATTAATAAGAATGAAAATCAGGATCTCAAAGAGATATTTGCACATCTATGTCCATAACAGCACTATTACAAAAGCTAAGAGCTGGAAACAACCCCAGTGTCTATCGAGGAATGAATATATAACAACTATGTGGTATATACATGAAATAAAATTGTATTCAGCCTTAATAAAAGGAATTGTGATACATACTGCAATGTAGATGAAACTCGATGTCATTAGACTAAGTGAATAAATCAAAAAGACAAGCAATGTAATCCCCTCATATATGGTATTTAAGCTACCAAATTCATAGAAAAAGAAAGTGACTACCAGGTGAAAAGGAGAGCATAAAATGGAAAGTTGTTGTATATTGGGTATAGAGTTTTCGTTTTAGAAGAAAAAAAGTTCTGAAAGTTGATTGCATAACATTGTGAATATATCTAGCATTCTCTGAGTACTTAGAAATGGTTGCGATGATAAATTTCATGTGTGTTTTACCATAGCCACTCCGCTAACAATTCTGGCTGATACTTGATTTTTTCTCCTTAGTTTCTTGCAGCAATTCTTTCAATAATATTTGCTGTGTTATTGCTCTTTTGTGATAGAGCAAATTATTTCTTCATAGGAAATGAAAACTTTCCCAGAGACCTAGAGAAAATAGCATTGCAGTTTTGTCTCTGGTGTCAATGGTCAATAACATTACAGAAGAAAGGGTCAATGTGATTGCAACAGCCCTTGTGCACTTCTCACCAAAGGTTAGATAAATTTCTGTAGTGATGGAAAACTACTGAAAAGAGTCTTAAACTATGCAAAGGGTTAAAGGATGAAAATGTCCTGCCTGAAAAGTTAGTTTTTAGGATAACTTTAATTCACTTCAGATGTCAATTTAAAAACAATGTATATGATAGATGATAAAATGGTAAAAAGAGTGTTTTTAATTAACAATAGTTTGGCATGACCATTATGATCAGATAGGACATATAATGAAGAAGTGCAGTGTGGCATTCTGGTATTATTATAGTATTTGAGGCAGGTAACAGACATCAACAAATTCTGCCCTGTCATTTGATCCCTTTGTTTACAGGATTCCTGAGGTCACTCTACACACTACAAATGTTATCAGAAAGGAGTTATATATGGATGGGTAACTACACTAGCACAATAACAATAAGTAGGTATTGAAAAAAAATCTGAAATGTCTTATGGAGTTTAGACTTCCCAAGTAATCTGAGCCTCTTTACTTTCCTTAATTTTGAAATAGGCCTATTCAGTATGTTGTTCAGGGGACTATTCAGAGAAAGAAAGCCCAAGGCTCATCCACCTTGAGTCTAGGTACACACTCAGCCAGGTAGATTTAGAGAAATAGAAAAACTAACCTGGCTTGATAGACTAGACCTTGCCAATGTCTGAAAGGAAGGTGTTACACAAAGGAAACGGATTGAATCCTGCCCTTAAGGTGGACCATGTCCAGTATAAAATGTTCCCCCAAAAGACTCCACTTCTAACCCATGTATTTACACTATCACCGACTTGAAGAAAAAGAGGATATAAGAAAGAGTTAAGGCCAGGTGTGCTGGCTCATGCCTGTAATCCCAAGACTTGAGAAGCTGAAGTCAGGGCATTCCTTGAGCCCAGGAGTTTGAGACCAGCCTGGGCAACATACAGAGCTCCTGTCTCTACAAAAAGTAGTAATAATAATAATAATAGATAGAAATTTGCAGAGGTGCATGCCTGTAGTCTTAGCTATTCTCAAGGCTGAGGCAGGAGGGCTGATGGAGCCTAGGAGTTTAAGGTTGCAGTGAGCTATGAACAGACTTCTGCACTCCAGCCTGAAAGGCAGAGTGAGACTGTTTCAAATTAAAAAAAAAAAAAAAAAAAAAAGGAAGAAGAAGGAGATGAAATATCAAGCAAGGAGAGAAGTTCACATGTCCCAACCCCTAAAATGTAGTAATAACTAACTTTCTAATATGTAAACACAACTATGATCTTTGAATACTTATGAAATACTCTTTATTTTTGTATTCTATGTAGCTTTTTGTAATTACCTATAATTTTTTTTTGGCTGCAAACCTGAAGTGACTTTTAACACTCACTTATAAAATACATTTTAAAAACTTGTAAATTATGCACTAGTTTATGAAGATTGCCTGGTAATTCCAAAATTAATACCTCATTATGGTAGTATGCATGTACCAAATGGCTTAGCTATAGACAACCATATTAAACACTGCTGTCAATGCTTTGGAGTGTGTCATCAAAGATTTAACAGTCTTTGAATAAAATTTAGCATCATTACATTTTAGAATTTTTTTCAACAGCACTATTATTTATAAGATGTCATTCTTTCCCACATCTAAAAATGTCTATGCTAACAAATGTAATAACATGATGAACCCTTCCTCTCATGAAGAGCATTCCAAAGTTTACCTGGAAAACTAGTCCAAGCATGATGGAAATGGGGGAAAGGGGGCATACTCCATTACAGACTCCTCCATTTTGTAATTCAGGAAAAGCTGACAGGACTACATCACCACAGAACAAAAGACTGATAGAATACATTCTTTGAGTTTGATAAAAAACATTTATAATCTATTGTCTCTGAAGCCTGTTACCTGGAGGCTTCATCTGCATGATAAAACCTTGCTACCCACAGCCCTTCATCTTAACGCAGAATTTTTTTTTAATTGATTCTAATGCTTTAGACAATAAGATAATTCTTTTAACAATTGCCAATCAGAAAATCTTTGAATCTAACTATGACATTCAGACTTCCACTTGCAGTTGCCCCACCTTTTCAGACCAAACCAATGTACCATTTATATGTATTGATTGATGTCTGATGTCTCTCTAAGTTGTATAAAACCAAGTTGTAGCCTCAGAACATTGGGTACATGTTCTAAAAATCTGAAAGGTGTGTCATGGGCCATCAGTCACTCATATTTGGGTCATAATAAATCTCTTTGAATATTTTACAGAGTTTGACTCATTTCTTCACAATAATTTGACACTTGAGCATGTGGGAATTCAGAGAAAACTCAGGACCCCCAAAACGTTGCCTGAACTTGAAGCTAAGGTACCATCAGGGGATCTTTGAACCCCTTTCTAACTTTAAACTCCCCTGATGGAACTAAAAATCACTCCCTGTCTCTGGTGTTTTTCTAGTTTCTCCTATAAGAATGACTTCTAGTATAAATTCCAGGACTCTATTACCTTCTTTAGGCACCAGGGCTCACCAATCAGACAGACATAATTTTTGCCCAAAGCTCCATCATAGGGGGAACTATCTGGAATTTTAGCATCCCTCCTCAGACAAGCAGACCTAACAAAAGCTATTCCAGAAGCTAGGATATGGGGAAACTCAGAAATTGTATCCTTCCTATTCATATAAGTGAGGACAAAAGACATCACTCTTCTAACACTGGAGATCTCTTCCCTCCCTCAGGGTATGGTCCTCCACTTCACTTTTGGGGCACAACATCCTTATAGGACACAGGTAAAGTCCCAAGACTAACAGGAGAATGCTTAGGACTCTAATAGACTTTTGAGAATGCATCAGCAAGGGACAGAAAATCCGACCTTCCTTGGTCCTCCTTGTTGTCTAGGAGAAAAACTAGTGTCTCTGCTGCTGTGTTGGTGAGCTGCTGCTGTGTTGGTGAGCACAACTATTCTGATCAGCAGGGTCCAAGGACCGTTGCAGGTGCTTGGGCAGGGGGAGAAACAAACAAACCAAAACCACAGGTGGTTTCGTCTTTCAGATGGGAAACACTTAAGCACCAACAGGCTCACCCTTGAAACGTATACTAAGCCATTGGGACCAATTTGACCCACAAACCCTGAAAAACAGGCAGCTCATTTTTTTCTGCACTACAGCCTGGCCCCAATATTCTCTCTCTGATGGGAAAAAATGGCCACCTGAGGGAAGTATAAATTACAATACTATCCTGAAGCTTGACCTTTTCTGTAAGATGGATGGCAAATGGAATGAAATACCTGGTGTCCAAGCTTTCTTTTCATTGAAGGATAATCCACAACTATGCACAGCTTGCAATTTACATCCCTCAAGAGGACCTCTCAGTTTACCCCCATATCGTAGCCTCCCTATGGCTCCCCTTCCTGTTAATGATAAGCCTCCTCTAATCTCCCCCACCCAGAAGGAAATAAGCAAACAAATCTCCAAAGGATCACAAAAACCCCCAGGCTATCAGTTGTGTCCCCTTCAAGCTGTAGGGGGAGGGGAATTTGGCCCAACCCAGGTACATGTCCCTTTCTCCCTCTCTGATTTGAAGCAGATCCGGGCAGAGCTGGAGAAGTTTTCAGATGATCCTGATAGGTACATAGATGTCCTACAGGGTCTAGGGCAAACCTTTTCTCACTTAGAGGGATGTCATGGTGTTATTAGATCAAACCCTGGCCTTTAATGAAAGGAATGCGGCTTTAGCTGCAGCCTGAGAGTTTGGAGATAGCTGGTATCTTAGTCAAGTAAATGATAGAATGACAGTTGAAGAAAGGGGCAAATTCGCTACCAGTCAACAAGCCATCACCAGTATGGATCCCCACCGGTACCTTGACTCAGATAAAGGGGACTGGAGTCACAAACATCCGTTGACCTGTGTTCTGGAAGGACTAATGAGAATTAGGAAAAAGGCCACGAATTACTCAATGACGTCTACTGCAACTGAGGGAAAGGAAGAAAATCCTTCTGCCTTCCTTGAGAAGCTATGGGAGACCTTAAGAAAATATATTCCCCTGTCACTCGACTCACTAGAGGGTCAATTGATTCTAAAAGGTAAGTTTATTACCCAATCACCCGCAGTTACCAGGAGAAAGCTCCAAAAGCAAGGCCTGGGCCCTGAACGAAATCTGAAGGCATTATTAAACATGGCAACCTTGGTGTTCTATAATAGGGATCAAGAGTAACAGGCCCAAAAGGAAAAGCAAGATCAAAGAAAGGCCACAGCCTTAGTCATGGCCCTCAAACAAACACATCTTGGTAGTTCAGAGAGGACAGAAAATGTAGCAGGTCAGCAACCTGATAGGGCTTGTTATCAGTGTGCTTTACAAGGACACTTTAAAAAAGATTGTCCAATGAGAAACAAGCCACCCCCTCGTCCATGTCTGCTATGCCGAGGCAATCACCGGAAGGTGCACTGTCCCAGAGTGCAATGGTTCTCTGGGACAGAAGCCCCCAACCAGATGATCCAGTAACAGAACTGAGGGTGCCTGGGGCAAGTGCCAGCTTGTGTCATCACCCCCACTGAGCCCCGGGTATGTCTAACCATTGAGGGTCAGGAAATTGACTTCCTCCTGGACACTGGCGCTGCCTTCTCAGTGTTAATCTCCTGTCCTGGATGACTGTCCTCAAGGTCCGTTACCATCCGAGGAATCCTGGGACAGCCTGTAACCTGGTATTTCTCCTACGTCCTCAGTTGCAATTGTGAGACTTTGCTCTTTTCACATGCCTTTCTTGTTATGCTTGAAAGTCCCACACCCTTATTAGGTAGGGATATATTAGCCAAAGCTGGAGCTATTATCTACATGAATATGGGGAATAAATTACCGATTTGTTGTCCCCTACTTGAGGAGGGAATCAACCCTGAAGTCTAGGCATTGAAAGGATAATTTGGAAGGGAAAAAAATGCCCACACAGTGTAAATTAAGCTAAAAGATCCAACCACTTTTCCTTATTAAAGGCAACATCCCTTAAGACCTGAAGCTCATAAAGGATTACAGGATATTGTTAAAAACTTAAAAGCACAAGGCTTAGTAAGGAAATGCAGCCATCCCTGTAACACCCCAATTTTAGGAGTACAAAAACCGTATGGTAAGAGGAGACTAGTACAAGATCTTGGATTCATCAATGAGGTAGTAATTCCTCTATATCCAATTGTACTCAACTCCTGTACCCTGCTCTCTCAAATACCAGAGGAAGCAAAATGGTTCACTGTTCTGGACCTCAAGGATGCCTTCTTCTGTATTCCCCTGCACTTTGACTCCCAGTTTCTCCTTGCCTTTGAGGATCCCACAGACCACACATCCCAATATACTTGGATAGCCTTGCCTCAAGGGTTTAGGATAGCCCTCATCTGTTTGGTCAGGCACTGGTCCAAGATCTAGGACACTTCTCAAGTCCAGGCACTCTGGTCCTTCATTTTCTAGTATGATGTATAACATAATCAATGGTAGATAAGCCTTTTAAAGCAGTAGTTCTTACAAAGGATCAGAGTAACCATTCTTAAAGACCTAAGCAAATCTGCCCTTGTAACTGTATTCATGTTCACTTCCACAGCTGCTCCTTTGACTTTCATGTGAGAGGTGTTATCAGGCTGATCACCAAACATGGGAGCTCCCACCATAGGGACTCCATGGTAAATAACTTCATAGATCCAATTTATAACACCAAGAGTGATAAAAGCTTTGGTTTGGGGATGATCTAGTTTGGGAACAGAGTGAGAAGTAAGGTTTTTATTATCATATCTTAAAGGAATTTCAGAGATACGTAGGGAAAAAGTCAATGAAGTGTCTCACTGAAGAGGGCAGAATTTTTCTACAAAAGTGAACAAAAAGGGCATTATTACATAAGAAATTTTCTATCTTAAAGAAAAGAGGCATTAATTTATTTCTATATTGCTTGAAACTCACTTTAAAAATAGAAAGTAAGAATCAAAAAAAATTAATGACCTATGAATTAATTATATATACTTTAAAATTAAAGGTAAAGTAACAAACTCTATATTTTAAATTTTTATTAAATTTATTAGGTGTTAAACTGTTATTCAGTGTTTACCTCATGAAATTCTTTATTTTTACTTTGTGATAACCTTACCATGAAGATCATTCTGCAGTATCTAAACATAAAGCTGAGTATTGGTCCCTAATGTAGTTGGTTTTGCACAACTGACTCCAGAGGAAACACAAAAACACTATCTTAATCGAGCTCCAGACAAATTATTCCATTCCCTACAGAGAACTGTCATCATTATAAAGATGCAATACCACATAGAGTAATATAGTTTATGTATACTTCTAAAATAAAATTTTGAAGTTGTCATATATATAGTTATATTGTCCCTATATTCTGGTGCATTTTAGAATAGAAATGAGAAAGTTTGTGTTCAAAACATATGGTTTCAGTACATAATAATTATTTGCTAGAAAAAGCACACAACCAGATAATTATACAGAACATCTAAGTGAGAAATGTCCAGCTCATTTAATATTTGGTAGACATCAAATTCTAAAAACATAATGTTTTGCACACTCATAAAACTATTTCAACAATATCAAGTGTCAATTTATTGACATTTTGTGATGTCAACAAAATGATAAAATTTTTAAAAACCAACATAAATCCCCCTACAAAAGCACAACTAGTAGCTATCAAAATACAAAAATGCCGCTCTGAATTCACCAGATCTCAATAGAGAAGGAGAAAACCCCAAGATTCACAGATGTGAGAAAATTTATGATTGGAAAGATAAAAATTTTTTTGACTGTACCAACCCCCTTCCACACACCAAAATGACACCACTGTGAGAGAACTTTGTTTTACCTGCAGTTATCAAAATGGGAGGAGGGAATTTCAAGTGGACATTCAGTTTCTTCCACATTTGTCCCACACCACAGGAGGTATTAAGAATGGTCAGGCCGGGCGCGGTGGCTCAAGCCAGTAATCCCAGCACTTTGGGAGGCCGAGACGGGCGGATAACGAGGTCAGGAGATCCAGACTATCCTGGCTAACACGGTGACACCCCATCTCTACTAAAAAATACAAAAAACTAGCTGGGCGAGGTGGTGGGCGCCTGTAGTCCCAGCTACTCGGGAGGTTGAGGCAGGAGAATGGCGTGAACCCGGGAGGCGGAGCTTGCAGTGAGCTGAGATCCGGCCACTGCATTCCAGCCTGGGCGACAGAGCGAGACTCCATCTCAAACAAACAAACAAACCAACAAACAAACAAAAGTGTTCAGAGGGCTGCACCACTTGTGGTAAATTGGAGACAAGAGTGACAGTAGTAATCACAGTGATTGGCAAACAGATCTTGGCATCTGCTTTATATTCCTAGCGACAGGGATGCCACACAGAGGAGTCTGACCAGAACCATAGCACTGCAGTGGGCAAGATCTAAAGGAAGGTCTGAATTTTTGACAAGATTTTTCACAATTCCCAGGTCATCATGTGGAGATTTTCCATGGCCGGGAAACAAGCATAAGGTTTGAAATTAAGTTCTAATGATTGTTTAAATCTCTCCCAGACCTAGAAATCACTGCAACTCTGGGTTTAAGTTCCAGTGCAGCATTTAAGTTCAGAGGCTCACAATAAGTCTCCCAAGACTGGAAAACAACATAAGAGCAAATATTGAGTTTTGGTATTTGCAGTCATGTCTCAAAATCACCAAAATATAAGCTGTTGAGTCAGTAAACAGAAGTCACTGTGCAACTAGCAAATTCATTATCTATTGACAATAGAAACAGAGTAAAATCATACAAATGTGTGAATTTAAATTTTTACAACTACTGAAACCTTTATTATGCACTATAAAATATTTATTCACAGATGATTTAAATATAAAATAGGTTTCCTATGAACAGGCCTCAAATTAATCATATGGCATAGAATACTGAGGTGATCATAAGTAGCTCAATTCTTTCCCATTTATTCTACTGCAGACACATCTACAAGAAAAAATGACATAGAACAACATATATAGCCTTGTATAAAATGATGGAAACCCCAGGCATGGTGACGCACACCTGTAATCTCAGCACTTCGGGAGGCCATGGTTGGCAGATCTCCTGAGGTCAGAAGTTCGAGACCAGCCTGGCCAAGATGGTGAAACCCAGTCTCTACTAAAAATACAAAAATTAGCCAGATGTGGTGGCAGGCACCTATAATCCCAGCTAGTTGGGAGGCTGAGGCATGAGAATTGCTGGAACTGCAAAGGCAGAGGTTGCAGTGAGACGAGATTGTGCCCCTGCACTCCAGATTGGACATTGAAGCAAAAAAAAAAAAAAAAAAAAAATGAAGGAAGGCTGTTTACCAATTGTTAAAATCGGAGGGAAATCTATGAATAGATGCTTGTACGACCTGTGACAAAGTGACTTTTTGGAGGAAAATTAATGAGACATAGTTTCTAGAATTAAGGAAAAAAAATTTACCCTACAGGGTTCAGTGATGTCCTGTTAAAAACTAAATAAGGAGAAAATGTATGGAACTAGAGGTCTCTCCAGACTGTAGCAGAGATAATTGAAAAAATTGTGAATGGATGCTCTTACAACACAGAATGTGAAGGATGTTGCAAAAAGCAACACCTGTTGAATATTTCCTCAAGAAAACGACATGAGGAACTAAGCAGTCATACACAATTGGAAGATTTGTACTCAAGGATTCTAGATAGAGGGGACAATCAGAATGAGATTTTGATTTTCGATTTTTATATTTGTTTTCTAAGGCATTGCTCTGTCATCCAGGTTGGAGTGCAGTGGTGTGATCATGGCTCACTTCAGCCTCAACCTACTAAGCTCAAGAGGTTCTCTCACCTCAGCCTCCGGAGTAGCTGGGACCACAGGTGCATGTTACCACACCCAACTGTTTTTTTTTTTTTTTTTTTTTTTTTTTTTTTTGTGGTGATGAGCTCTCATTGTGTTGTCCATGCTGATTTCAAACTCCTGGGCTCAAACAGTCCTCTCATTTCAGCATCCCAAAGTGTTGAGATTACAGATGTGAACCACTATCGCTTTACAAAGTGAGATTTTTAAATAAACGTGATTCAAATGTTCAGAATTGAAAGAGTCACTAACATAAAAGAAAAATGGGATGAGGTGAGAAGATTGAATAAAAAGTAATAAGATATTTTTGAAATCAGAAATGTGCTCCCTCATTATATGAAATGTTGGTTGACTACATAAAATAAAGTGGAAATGAATGATTGACTGATACAGCCCCCAAGAAGAATCACTTAATGCTCTAAAAACTGATTAAAATCCAAAAGTGTTGCTTTTTAACACCTTCCGTTAAAGCTTTCCTGATTAGTTTTTCTTCAAAAGCTCTCTTGCTTCTACTTGTTTTCTTGGTCTTAACTACCCATTATATGCTTTGTTATTTATGCCCTGATTGAATGTGATTGTCTAATTTTTTATTTCATTCTGTCCTACCCCTTGCAGCCTGCATGTCCTCATTATTATTGATCAATCCAACTGCAAAGTTCACCTTATTTGACTAAGGATTATTCATTAATTTTTACTTGTTTATCTGACCTTTATTAATTTTGTTTCTTTGCTAGTCACTCTGAACCATGGTCATGATGACTTAGGATTCTGGATCTCTTATGAGTAATAAATGTATCCTTAATAAAGTCTCTATACTAAAGAAGAAACTAGTGAAAAATATTACTTGGAAAAATGAGAGCAGTACATGAACAAAGTTCTGACTGGATCATAAACCCAAAAAGTGATTAGTCAGTTTAATAATTAGGGACTAACAATGCAATCAGTGATACATCTTCATATACTTTGAATTGGTAAAACTTAATATCCACCATATGTAAAGCACCACATAACTGGCGACTCCAGTGCTGGTTTGTTGGGAGTAAGAATAGAGTGGTGATAGGTGAAGGGCACATATGGACCAGCACTACAAGACTCCCTCTAACTAAGTCCAAGTTATCAACTACTGAAATCAAAAATCCAACCTGCTAGTATCGCAATTCTTTTTTTTTTTTTTTTTTTTTTTAGACGGAGTCTCGCTCGTCGCCCAGGCTGGAGTGCAGTGGCATGATCTCGGCTCACTGCAAGCTCCGCCTCCCAGGTTCACGCCATTCTCCTGCCTCAGCCTCCCAAGTAGCTGGGACTACAGGCGCCCACCACCAGCCTGGCTAATTTTTGTATTTTTTGTAGAGACAGAGTTTCACTGTGTTAGCCAGGATAGTCTGGATTTCCTGACCTTGTGATCTTCCCGCCTCAGCCTCCCAAAGTGCTGGGATTACAGGCATGAGCCACCACACCTGGCTTAGTATCACAATTCTTATTATACATTTGGACATTAGGCAAGTGACCACCAGTGGAACTGTGAAATCAGTAGGCCAACTCTAAGCTCACCTTTATCAGAACCTCTATATTCCCCACTTTCAAAAATGTTATTTTCAAAAGAAAGTCATGCCTCCTACTCATCCTAACTTTACCAAGGTTCAGTGCCCAAGGGTACAACTTTTAGAATAATAACAAATTAGATATTTGAAATTTTATCCTCACCAGTTTTCAATTTATTGTCCCTTGGTTCCAAATATAGCTTTATGATACTGAACCAGGATCCTGTAAGCATTCCTCCTTTGCCAGCTAATTGAATGTTAAGCTTCATCAACAGAGGACACCAGAATGATATTGAGGAGCTTGATTCAGGAAGGTACATCCCTTCCAAGGATCCACTCTTTAGTTATTCAGTAATGTTTATCATTAATGTTGGAGTTCAAGAATATGTATGTAAAAGAATATACTTAGGAATACTGAAGAATATACTTAAAGAATGTAAGGAGAAAACTTCTAATAGCACATTTGTTTAATCTTTTAAGAAATATTGCATTCTGCTTAGAAATTAATTCAGAAAATTCTGACATAAACCATTTGTCCTTGACATAGATAGATTCATCTTCATATGTTATCTTCAAGATTAAATTTACAATTATTTTATTTTCGTGTTCAACTTCTGTGGTGCTTGTATATCCCTGTTTTTAAGCAGCATATTCAAACCATATTTTTAGGTCAAAATGGGTCTTAATTTTTTTTTAATCAAAATTATCTCAATTTTTTCCACAATGGAATAAAACTAGAAATAAATACAAGAAAGAATATGGGAACATGTACAACTCTATGGAAATTAAATGTGTTCATAAACAACCATTGAATCTATAGAGAAATTATTTTAAAATATATGAGAAAAATAAAAATGGAAAAACAATATAACAAAACCTAGAAGATACAGAAAAAATAAGTTCTAAAACCACAAATATATACCAATAAATATCTTCATTAAAAATGCAGAACTGTCTTAAATAAGCAACCTATACCACCTCAAGAAACATGAAAAACAGAAACTAAACTAAAAAATAGTAGAAAAGTGGCTGGGTGCGGTGGCTCACGCCTGTAATTCCAGCACTTTGGGAGGCTGAGGGTGGATCACGAGGTCAGGAGATCGAGACCATACTGGCTAACACAGGTGAAACACAGTTTTCCTAACACTCCAGTTTTAGTTTTCTGCACATGGTTAGCCAGTTTTCCCAACACCATTTATTAAATAGGAAATCTTTCTCTAGAATTTAGTTTTATTGAATATGTTGACTGTTTTCCATGTTACAAGTCTTTTATCACTAATATACTTTATTGAGAATGTAAATGTGCAATACAACTGAAAGTATAAACCATTTGGGAACCATCAAAAATAGAAAACATAAAGGCCACTGTGCTTTTTATTAACATTTTATTAACATTTGACAATAAGGCATCCAAGAAAAGTCTGGAAGCCCAGTTCTTCCCATTTTTTTCAGCCCTCAGTAAAGATAACAGGAACAGTGATATATGACCATTTAGTATATTTTATGAATTAACATTTCAAGCAGAAATTTTAAAAAGTTGACTTTTTAAAATTGTTGTGTTAATGTTTAATGGATCAACATTAGAATGGTTTTGTTTATAGCTTAGAAAATAATTCCACCACATCTGGAAATAATTTTACTAACCTTTAAATGCAGGCTACATGAGTCCTCATTTCCAGTCTTCACTGTCTAATATATTTAATATATAGTCATAGTCATCTGTGAGAGTGAATAAATACCCATTAATGTCCATATCCAGATTCTTCTCCTTCCCTTGCTTAGTGCATTGGGACATACACCAATCTGACTAATTTAAGGTATGGTCTCTCACCTCATAAATTACCCTAACTGATTAGGAAGCTTTTACTCATGTCTTGTAGCAATGCTTTTGCATATGGTTAGCATCTTACTGTCTAAAGCTTTCTCAACCAGTTTCTCTATACACTTTCCTGAGTACCTTCTGCACCTGGTGCCATCATATGTATTCAAAATATATTCCCATAATCAATATGATTCTTTTAAAGTACATTATGAAACATATATTATTTTAATTCACATGCTAAGTAAATTTCCTCTTAATTTTTAGATATTCTTTGACAATATGACTTTCTGACTCTGACAACACTTTTCCTTCTTCAATATCACACACCTCTCCAGTTTTGCATCACTCAGCATAAGCAGAGACACTGGTGGCATAGAGAAAAAAAAAAAATTCAGGCTGGGTGCAGTGGCTCACACCTGTAATCCCAGCACTTTGGGAGGTTGAGGCGGGTGGATCTCCAGGTCATGAGTTCGAGACCAGCCTGGCCAACATGGTGAAACATTAGCGCTATTAAAAATACAAAAATCTGCAAGTCATGGTGATGCACACCTGTAATCCCAGCTACTCCAGAGGCTGAGGCAGGAGAATCGCTTAAACCCCGGAGGTGGTGGTTGCTGTGAGCCAACATTGCACCACTGCACTGCAGCCTGGGTGACAGAGCAAGACTCGGTCTCAGGAAAAATAAAGGAAAAAAAAATCATTAAAAACTATTTATTGCACTTTCTAAGCTCTCCTTTTTAGGGTATTGTTTTAAACATTTAAACATTATCTTTTAAAGCTCAGTTAGTGTCCCCAAATGTAATTATTACTACAATTTTGAAAACTGACGTGATCATAAAACCAAAGAACCAGAAGATGTGGAGAAATAGGAATGCTTTCACACTGTTGTTGGGAGTGTAAAGTAGTGGTATATTGCCATATGTGGAAAACTGAAATGGGACCCCTTCCTTACACCTTACAGAAAAATCAAATCAAGATGGATCAAAGACTTAAATGTAAGACCTAATACCATAAAAATCCTAGAAGGAAACCTGGGCAATACTATTCAGGACATAGGCATGGGCAAAGACTTCATGTCTAAAACACCAAAAGCAATTACAACAAAAGCCAAAATTGACAAATGAGATATAATTAAACTAAAGAGCTTCTGCATAGCGAAATAAACTATCATCTGAGTAAACAGGAAAACTACAGAATGGGAGAAAATTTTTGCAATCTATCCATCTGACAAAGGACTAATATCCTGAATCTACAAAGAACTTAAACAAATTTACAATTAAAAAAATCAAAAAGTGGGAAAAAGATATGCACTTCTCAAAAGAAGACATTTTTGCAGCCAACAGACGTATGAAAAAATGCTAATCATCACTGGTCATTAGAGAAATGCAAATCAAAACCATAATGAGATACCATCTCACACCAGTTAGAATGGCAATCATTAAAAAGTCAGGAAACAACAGATTCTGGAGAGGATGTGGAGAAATATGAATGCTCTTACACTGTTGGTGAGAGTGTAAATTAGTTCGACCATTGTGGAAGACAATGGCAATTCCTCAAGGATCTAGAACTAGAAATACCATTTGACCCAGCAATCCTACTCCTGGGTATATACCCTAAGGATTGTATATCATTCTACTATAAAAACACATACATACATGAGTTTATTGTGACACTATTCGCAATAGCAAAGACTTGGAACCAACTCAAATGTCCATCTATGATAGACTGGATTAAGAAAATGTGGCACATATACACTATGGAATACTATGCAGCCATAAAAAAGATGAGTTCATGTCCTTTGCAGGAACATGTATGAAGCTGGAAACCATCATTTTCAGAAAACTATCACAAGAACAGAAAAGCAAACACCATATGTTCTCCCTCATAACTGGGAGTTGAAACATGAGAACACATAGACACAAGGAGGGGAACATCATACAGGAGCCTATCGGGGGGTGAAAGGATAGGGAAGGGATAGCATTAGAAGACACATCTAATGTAGGTGACAGGTTGATGGGTGCAGGAAATTACCATGGCACATATATACCTATGTAACAAACATGCACATTCTGCACACGTACCCCATAACTTAAAGTATAATAAAAAAAGAAAAAAATAATAATAACACTGCAAAATTGATCTCTTCGGACATGCTGCATTCTGTGATAATAATTTTGATTTCATAACAATAATTTCTCAAGATTTGTTTGTTATTCTCTAGTATTGAGCTTTTAACATAATTTAACAATGGATTGCTTTTCAGGTAATATAAATACATCTAATAGAAAAGATTAAAATATTTTTGAAGCCAAAAAAATGAATTTCTAATTTTTAAATAAAATAATTTTAAAAATTGAGAGATACAATAAATTGTTACTTTTCAGTTTTTTCACCTTCTGTAGTAATATAGTGCTTTAAAGATATTTTAATACAAATTTCAAACGTCTTGTTAAAATGTTCAAGGTGTCATTTGTGGTAGTGGATCTTTCATAGAGTGCTTTGTGATTATGTATTTTTCCCTAGAAAAATAATTTTTCCTAGAAATAATCTTTTAAATAGTATTTTGGACCAGTGTTCAGAAAAAGTAGAATACCTACTTGACTTTATTGAAATATTAAAAGAGTAATAATTTTTTGACAAGTAAAAACATGATATATGTTGAAAGAACACATGTTGATAATAAGCATAATTTGAGATGATGAGTGCTGTAGATTTAAAAAAAAAAAAAAACTATGAAAAGGGGCATTTATTTATTCCTCAAAATTACTTGTGGAGATTAGATTTTCCTGAGAAAGAGAGGCTTCTACCTTGCTACGTAAATGATTTTTTAAATGTATTCAGTTATTTTCATTACATATTGACACATTTTAATTGTATATACTTACAGAGTATAAAGTGGTGTTATGACTTTATATACTTATATTTGGTATATAAAGAAAAAGAAAGTCTTTGAGATGAAATGCATTGGCCTAGATATTAATCTGCAGCATGAGTAGAAGACTAAATAATTCCAAATAATAAAAATTGTGTTCATGAATTTTGAGCATATGAATGACTCAAGGCTAGGGCCCAATATTGATATGATTATATGGTTAATATGCTAAATTGATATAATTATACTCACTCTAATAGACTCATGAGAGTTGATCATTAATTTTCAAGACTTTTCCGTTAGCTGGTTGCTATAGCATTAATTTTATTAGACACGATAGAGTGATTTACATCACCAAAATTGCCAAAGTGCTATAAAATATATTTTTCTTTTTTATTTTGTCTACTGAAGAAGTAGTTACTGAGTATTTATAGCACAACACTAGCTATTCAAATGTAGAAAACGGAGTCCATATGTAGAATAAAACACAGTAGATTCTAGGATTTATGAAATAGAGTAACTCAAAGGAGAAAGTCTTTTATTGGTTTTCTATTGCTGCATGACAAACTACTCCATTTCTTAGTATCTTTTAACAAAAACAAAACCTGTTTAGCTCATGGTTTCATGGTTCTTCTCACAATTTTGATCTAGGCTAGCATAGCTGCTCTCAGCAGGTCTTGACCATGTTCATGTGCATATGAAACTATAGGAAGCCGGCTGATCCTAAAAGGCATTAGTTGCATGCTTTACAGTTGCCTGACCCCTGTCTTTGTAGGTGCATGCCATGTGGGTGTCTCTCGTCTTCACAATACATAACTGTAGTAGAAGTGCTAAGTAATGAAATATACTAGGAAAGTCTCATGCACTAAAGTAAATAACATTAAGCATACTGTATTTATGTAATGAATATATGATTGTGCACTGTAGGTCCTACTGAAAACAATTTTTAAAATTATCAAACTACCACTTTTCAATTTAAGACTCTACTAGGCTGTATCATCTAAAGAAATTTGGACATTTCTCTCATAAAAAAAATACATTTTGTGAAAAATATCCATACATGTTAAATAACTATGAAGAGTGTTTTAATAGGCCCCAGATTTTTAGGACAGTCCGGATTACACCTTTTCTGCTTGAGTCACTTTAACGATGCCTCAAAAATTGGATAATTTTAACATTCCACATGAAACTTTGTAATAAATTATTTATGCATATATTTTACATACATATGACTTCATATAAAAAGTTCAAATATAGTAAATATACAGATAATTTCTGACATTAGAGATTACCAAAATGTTAGTTTCTGCCTTTTTTATGCTTTATATATCAGTTTGTTTCATACATATCAGTTATGCCCTTTTATATATATATCTTTATATTTCTAAAATTTATATTTTTATTTTGTTTTCATTATTACTCTAATAATAAAACTCTCACCAAATCTGTACTATTTGTCTATCATCTACTTAATTTCACTTTTGCATACTCAACTTTACTAACTACTCTGTTTATATGCAATTCATGTAAAGTATGTAAAATCAAACCGACGTTTCACATTTGTTGCATTTTATGTAGAAATTAGGTCATATGTTCTCAATCTTTGCATAAAGGGTATGTGATGATATATTTAAATGTTGGTAATACAGGTTATAGCAATATATTAATTATTGTTACAATCCAATTAGAATTATGAAGTATGATGGAGGCCTATAATATGCCTTTTAAAGATTTCTAATTATGGTATGATGACAAGTTCTAACTCTAGTCAAATAAAAATTATTTCATTATAGACTAAATTTTGTGAATAGAAGTTTAGCTGCTAATAACATAGATCCCATCTTATTTTGAGAGCCCAATAGTAGGCTAAATATAATCTCTAAAAATGCTTGGTGTGAAAATAAAAAAGAATACAGGAACTAAAGAAAGAATAGTTTTTTATTTTGGTTAACAATATAAACTTTAACATTTGTCTGTACATAAGAAACAACTTCAAGTATAACTTCTTACAAAGTTGAAAAAAAGATGACTTGGACTAAGAAATGTGAGGTAAATGCAATAAATGATTTTATAAAGCAAAAATCTTGTTGATCAGACATAATTCAGGTCAAAGTATTAATCAAGAAAATGAAAAATTTCTTATTTTTAAACATACACTTAACTATAAATGTGTATATTAATATTACATATGCACCAATACCTACATTTTTAGAGCACTGTTAGGTTTCTCACATTTTTAAAAATAGAACTTCTCACATTTTCAAAAATAAAACAGGTTTCTTTGGGAAGAGATTTGGAGCTATGTGTTTTTGGCTTGACTCTGTGTAGTTATGTCTTGACCTTGGCTATAGAGCTGGGGGCAGAGACAGTGACACACTTCTTTCTGAGCAACATTCATGCTTTAAGAGTAAGGCTCTGGCCTTTATTCTTAGTTTTCCTCTCCCATCATGGTAACTTCATCCTATGAATGAGCTGGGGCAGTGATTATTTGGTACTCAGTATTCTCTGTGCCATTCTTGAGTTAAACCTCTGAGTTATGACTGTGGTTGGATGAAAGGTGGGAGATCCTTCTTAACCACACTTGTCTGGAGGAATTTAGCTCTTGCAGCATATGTCTTAGTGTGTGTTGATAAGAAATTCAGAGAGACATCTCCTCTCAACAGCATACTCTGGCCCTCATCTGGAAGCTTTGGGGAGTGGGAACCCTGTGTTGGTATCGGCGTCTCCCTGGAGCCAAGGTAGTTTCTGTCACAGTGAATTAGGAGGGTGGGCAAGTGAGCATGTTGTGGTTTAAATGCCAAAGACTCTTGCTGTTTTCACCACAACAAGCAACTTGCTTTTTTCTTCAGTACGTTACTTTATTTGTTGTATGCCTTCAGGGTTATTTCCAGAGACATTGAATAGTTGTTTTAGAAAACAGTTTTCACTAGTTATTACTGTTTCACTTGAAATTTGGTCCATGGAACTTCTAATGGTACCATTTGAGAAGGGGTTGGTACAATATTTCTTGTGAAGTATCTCCATCTTCTGCATATATTTAAGAAAAATTCAACCAACAATCAAGGAGAAAAAAGCATTTTTTTCTTTAACTTTTATTTTAAGTTC
This sequence comes from Theropithecus gelada, assembly GCF_003255815.1. NCBI lineage: Eukaryota > Metazoa > Chordata > Mammalia > Primates > Cercopithecidae > Theropithecus > Theropithecus gelada. Next base: position 72,615,647 of record NC_037672.1, read on the forward strand.
AGGGATACATGCGCAGTTTTGTTATGTAGGTAAACTTGTTTCATGGGGGTTTGTTCTACATATTATTTCATCGTCAGGAATTAAGCCTAAAACCCCTGAGTTATATTTATTTATCGTTATTCTCTCTCTCCTCCTACCCTCTACCCTCCATTAGGTCTGTTGCTTCTCTCTATATGTTGATGAATTCTCATTATTTAGCTTCCAATTATTGGTGAGAACATGTGGTATTTCATCTTCTGCTCCTGAATTAGTTTGCAAAGAATCATGGCATCTAGTTCTATACATGTTTCCACAAAGGACATGACCTCATTTGTTTTCATGACGGCATAGTATTCCACAGTGTATATGTGCCACATTTTCTTTGTCCAGTCTATCATTTATGGGCATTTAGATTGATTATATGTCTTTGCTATTGTGAATAGTGCTGCAGTGAGCATATGTATGCAGGTGTCTTTATGACAAAATGATATATATTCTGTTGGGTATATAACGAGGGATGTGATTGGTGGATTTAACGGTGGTTCACCTTTTAGGCCTTCAAGGAATCACCACATTCGGCTTTCCACAGTGGTTGAGCTAATTTACACTCTTATCAACAATGTATAGGCACTCATTTTCTCTGCAACCTCACCAGTACCTGGTGATTATATTCTGTGAGATGGAATATCACTGTGGTTTTGACTTGCACTTCTCTAATGATCTGTAACATTGAGCTTTTTTTTTTCAAATTTCATATTTCATATGCTTGTTGAGTAGGCTATACCATTCTAGAGATAGAAATGGGCTAAGTTTTCATAATGAAGACACTAGTGTGAGATGGAATATCACTATGGTTTTGACTTGCATTTCTCTAGTGATCAGTAACATTGAGCTTTTTTTCATATTTCATATGCTTGTTGGCTAGGCTATACCATTCTATAGATAGAAATGGGCTAAGTTTTCATAATGAAGATACCAAAATCAATTACAACAAAAGCAAAAATCAACAAATGGGATTCAATCAAACGAAAGAGCTTCTGTACAACAAAAGAAACTATCAACAGAGTAAACAGACAACCGTAGCATGAGAGAAAATATTTGCTAACTAAGCATCTGACAAAGGTCTAATATCCAGCATCTATAAGAAATTTAATCAACTTTATAAGAAAAAACAAACAACTCCATTAAAACGTGGGCAAAGGACATAAAAAGTAAATTGTTACATACTAGAAAATTGCAATTTAAGAACACATGGGACAGGTGAAAATTAAGGAAAAAATCATTTAGTTGAAAATTATATTGCTGTATGCCTTTTTAAAAAAACTCCTAATATACTATAGGATTATTTTAACACAAAATTCCAGATTACCAGGCTATGGACTGCTTTAATGGCAAGTGACTGTCTAATGTGTGTATACATCCTTCTAGGTTGGTGACAGTTTTGGATCTAGATTGTAATGATAGTTATGCAATCTGTGAAGGTCACTGAATTGCTCACTTTTAAATGGTTAAAATGTAAATTTTATTTTATGTGATTTTTGCCTCAAATATTAAAAAAAAAAAAAAAAAAAACGTAGCTGGCTAGATTTTGCCAGCCAATTTGTTAGCCTTTGCTTAATTAAATTACAATAAATGTACTTCCTACATATTTAAAAATAGCAAAAGTTGTTTTTCTTTATCATTTACATTTGAAACATGTTACATTTTTAAAAATATGTGAAGTAATTTAGGTAAGGACTCAAATCATTGTGGAAATTTTTCTGTCTACTTAATAATGATTATAATTAATGCAAATTAAATTTGATACATACAGCAACTGTTTGTAGTGTTTTATCAAGTTAAAGAATCTATTCTTTTATCAGCCACATGGGGTAGATAATGGCATTACTTCATCTCCATTTCACTGATGGAGAAGTTGAGGCCTGGAGGTGAGGCAACTGCCAAACCCCACATAATTCTGTAGTGGTTTTGCAGGGACTTGAATCCAAGCTAACTGGATCCACAGTGCAAGAGCTCTTAACCACCATGCTATGCTGAATCCCCTTTCTGGGTTACAGTTATTTTCAAAATGTCACATTTGTAGTTTCCATTTTCTTGCCTCTATATTAATTGTATATTATTATGAACGTATAATTAAATTTTTAGAAATATCCTTGTAGCTATTTATCACTCCATAACAAACTACCCTCAATTGCGGGGACTTTGAAAAACAATAAACATTTTATTTAAACTCCCATAGCATCAATGTTGGGTGGGTTCATGTAAGAAGCATTCAAAGCAGAGCAAATCCATTTTGAATAAAGGCTAACAAAAATTAAGCTGGATCACCAACTGGCAATTACGGGCTGCACAGCCTGCAATTGCCTTGCTCAATTACTTTATAAACAAAAAGAAGACCTCTTGGATTCACAAAAAGTTGTGTTATGTTACTCTTAAACGCCATCTGGAGGGCAGAGATGAAAATATCACCCTCGATATTGTAAAATTAAAAGAGCAGGTTTTTTAAGCCTCTCAGGCTGGCTTGAACCTGCTCCCTGGAACGGATATTTTGAACAAGACAGCCAATGTCTGCAGTCAATCCTCTTAAATCGTGTGAGGCCATTGAAAGGTCTAAACTTGCAAATTCTGTTCTAATAATTATATGCTTGTGCTGTCTCCTTTTAGTCTGCAGATGCAGAAGCCGCCGCTGGAGAGAAAGCCGCTGTTGAGAACAAGCAATGATAGCTGTGGTGGTTTTACAAAAAAAGAAAAGGGGGGCATGTTAAGAGAAAAGCTGAGTGTTGGGAGAGAAGTTGAAGCAGGGCTTGGAACATGTCTGGGGTCCAGGGCTTAAAACCCCTCATGGCCTTTGGAATGTGTCTAGACTTGCTGGCTCCTTGCTTCTGGCACTCCCATTATCTCAAGTAGCCATATATTTCAAAGAAAATGCTAACCCATCACAACTGTAGCTCATTCACTTGGCTAGTTCATGTCTGGCTAGATCAGTTTGTAGAGCATGAGACTCTTAATCCCAGAGTTGTGGGTTCGAGCCCCACATTAGGTGCCAGGAATATTGGGGTGATCAGACCCAACACAAGGCCGTGGGTGTTACGAAGTCTGGTGGAGTCAAAGGAATGAGAAAATACAAGTTGAGAGAGAAAGTGGGAACAGGGACCCAATGCTAGTATGGAGGCTGTGAAGGCCCAGAGCTCTGGGAGCCCACACTATTTGTTGGTGATCAAACAAAGAAACAGGTGGTGAGGATGTGGGAGTTGAAAGGAAGTGGTGTATCAAGTGAAAGAGCTATAGCTGTGATGGTTTAGTATTTTCTTTGAAACCTATGGCTACCTGAGATAATATGAGTGCTAGAAGCAAAATTCCAGCAAGTCCAGACACATTCCAAAGGCCATGAGGGGTTTTAGACCCTGGACCCTGGAAATATTCCAAGCCCTGCCTCAGCTTCTCTCCCAACACTGAGCTTTTCTCCCAAAAGTTCAGCCTGGTGATTCATACACAGTATTTCTCAGGTCGTTACTTCCATATGGTGGCTGGGGATGTAATCATCTGAAGGTCGTTCACTCACATACTTGACGATTGATGTCAAAAGGCTCAAATTCCTGTGGGACAGAATAACCATGACTTATTAGTCTCCTCTTTGCATCTTTCCTGAATTGTCGTTTATCATCAGGAAGTTGGGTGTGACACTGGGCTCCAAGGTACATGGAGGGAGAAAAAGGGAAAGAAGAAAGGGAGAGAGAGAAAGAGAAGTAAAAGACAGAGACAGACAGACAAACAGAGACAGAGAGAAAGATAGGGATGATATACTGTCTTTTCTAATACAGTCTTCACAATGATGCTGTCACTTCCACTATTTTTTTGTTGAGAAAGCCACAATCCTTGCCACATTTCAAGGGATAAGAATGTCAAAGTATTTGTGAGAGGTGACAACGTGCTAGCAGCCCTCTCTCTCAGTGCCTCCTCGGCCTCAGCGTCCACTCTGGCGGTGCTTGAGGAACACTTCAGCCTGCCATGGCACTGTGGGAGCCCCTATCTGGGCTGGCCAAGGCTGGAACTGCCTCCCTCTGCTTGCGGAGCTGTGGAGGGAGAGGCGCGGGTGGGAACCAGGACTGCACATAGCACCCTGGGCCAGCATGAGTTCCAGTGGGTGCCAGCACGGGGTCTGCAGGTCTCACACACAGAGCTGCAGGCTGGCACTGCTGGCCCAGGTCAGTGAGGAGCCTAGCATCTGGGCCAGCAGCTGCAGTGGTTGTGCCAGGTCCCCCAGCACTGCCTTCCCGCATGCACAGCTCTCAAATTCTCACCAAGTCTCAGCCACCTCCCTGCAGGGCAGGGCTCAGGACCTGCAGCCCATCATGACTGAACCTCCCCTATGGTGGGTTCCCATGCCACCCGAGCCTCCCTGATGAGTGCAGCTCCCTGCTCTGTGGCCCTTGGTCCCATCAACCTCCCAGGGACTGAGGAATACAGGTTCATGGTGCAGGACTGGTAGGCAGCTCTGCCTGTAGCAGCAGTGTGGGATCCACTAGGTGAAGCCAGCTGGGCTCCTGCGTCTAGTGGGAACTTGGAGAACCTTGATGTCTAGCTCAGGGTTTGTAAATACATCAATTGGTACTCCCTATCTAGCTAACATAGTGGGGACTTGGAGAACTTTTCCCTCTAACACTCTGTGTCTAGCTCAAGGATTGTAAATGCACCAATCAGTACGCTATCAAATGGACCAATCAGCTCTCTGTAAAATAGACCAATCAGCTCTCTGTAAAATGGACCAATCAGCAGTATGTGGATGGAGTCAGATAAGGGAACAAAAGCAGGCTGCTGGAGTGCCAGCAGCAACCAGCTCAGGTCCCCTTCCACACCGTGGAAGCTTTATTATTTTGCTATTTACAATAAATCTTGCTGCTGCTCACTCTTTGGGTCAACGCTGCCTTTAAGAGCTGAAACACTCACCGAAGGTCTGCAGCTTCACTTCTAAAGTCTGTGAGACCACGAACCCACCAGAAGGAAGAAACTCCAGACACATCTGAATGTGTGAAGGAACAAACTCGGTACTATCATCTTCAAGAACTGTAACACTCACCGCGTGGATCTGCAGCTTCATTCTTGAAGTCAGTGAGACCAAGAACCCACCATTTCCAGACACATTTTGGCGACCACGAAGGGACTTTCGCCTATCACCACATGGTGAGACTTTTGCCTATTGCAGTGAGACTATGGTCTATCGCCAAGCACTGGGACATAGACTTTCGCCGAGCGGTGAGCACTAACACACCCTTTTCACTTGCTATTCTGTCCTATTTTTCCTTAGAATTCGGGGGCTAAATACCAGGCACCTGTTGGCCAGTTAAAAGTGACTAGTGCGGCCATTGGACTTATAACACAGGTGTCAGGCTTTCTGGGAAAGGTTTAACAACCCCCGACTCTTTGGAGTTGGGAGCATTGATTTGCCTAGAACCAGCTTCCGCTTTCCCTGTACTTCTGGTCTGAGCTGAGGGTTGACTGAGAGGAAAGCCATGCAGCTCCATGGTCCCAACAACAAGCTGGTTGACCCTGCGGCCATGAACAGAACTCTCAAAGGCATGTCACCCAGGAGAGATTTGTCCATCTATTCTATCTACCCTGACAATTGCCCCTGAGTCCTAATGCCTGCCAGACAAACTTCCTCTCATCTATCTTCTCTGAGTTTAGTCCCACTTCTAAAAATCTCTCCCTGTCTCTGGTGCTTTTCTAGTATCTCCTATAAGAATGACTTCTAGTATAAACTCCAAGATTCTGTTGCCTTCTTTAGGCACCCATGCTCACCAATCAGAAAGGCAAAATTTTTACCCAAAGCCCCATCATAGCGGGGACTACCTGGAATTTTAGGATCCCTCCTCAAACAAGCAGGCCTAACAAAAGCTATTCCTGAAGCTAGGATATGGGTAGTCTTAGCAATTGTATCATTTGTATTCATATAAATGAGGATAAAAGGTGTCACTCTTCCAACCCTGAAGCCCTCAGGGTATGACCCTCCATTTCATTTTTGGGGCATAACATCTTTATAGGATGGGGTAAAGTCCCAATACTAACAGAAGAATGCTTAGGACTCTAACAGGTTTTTGAGAATGCATCAATCAGGGCCTCTAAATCTGATTTTTCTTGGTCCAGTCCTTCATGTGGTCTGGGTGAATAGGCAAGGGTGTAGGATTTCAAGAATGCATCAGTAAGGGTCACTAAATCGGACCTTCCTTGGTCCTCCATGTTGTCTGGGGGAAAAATTAGTGTTTCTGCTGCTGTGTCAGTGAGCAAACTATTCCGATCAGCAGGGTCCAGGGACCGTTGCAGGTTCTTGGGCAGGGGGAGAAAAAAAAAAAAAAACAACAAAGCCGTGGGCGGTTTTGTCTTTCAGATGGGAAACACTCAGGCATCAACAGGCTTACCCTTGAAATGTGTCCTAAGCCATTGGGACCAATTTGACCCACGAACCCTGAAAAAGAGACTGCTCATTTTTTTTCTGCACTGCAGCTTGGCCCCAATATTCTCTCTCTGATGGGGGAAAATGGCGACCTGAGGGAAGTACAAATTACAATACTATCCTGCAGCTTGACTTTTTATGTAAGATGGAAGGCAAATGGAGTGAAATACCTTGTGCCCAAACTTTCTTTTCATTGAGGGAAAATACACAACTATGCAAAGCTTGCAATTTACATCCCACAGGAGGCCTCTCAGCTTATCCCCATATCCTAGGCTTCCTATAGCTCACCTTCCTATTAATGATAATCCTCCTCTAATCTCCCTTGCCCAGAAGGATATAAGCAAAGAAATCTCCAAAGGACCACAAAACCCCCAGGCTATCGGTTATGTCCCCTTCAAGCTGTAGGGGGAGGGGAATTTGGCCCAACCAAGGTACCTGTCCCCTTCTCCCTCTCTGATTTAAAGCAGATCAAGGCAGATCTGGGGAAGTTTTCAGATGATCCTGTTAGGTACAGGCTGTCCTACAGGGTCTAGGGCAAACCTTCAACCTTGCTTGGAGAGATGTCATGCTATTATTAGATAAAATTCTGGCCTTTAATGAAAAGAAGGCAGCTTTAGCTGCAGCCCAAGAGTTTGGAGATACCTGGTATCTTAGTCAAGTAAATGACAGAATGACAGTCGAAGAAAGGGACAAATTCCCTACAGGTCAGCACGCCATCCCCAATATGGATCCCCACTGGAACCTTGACTCAGATCATGGGGACTGGAGTTGTAAACATTTGTTGACCTGTGTTCTAGAAGGACTAAGGAGAATTAGGAAAAATCCCATGAATTATGCAATGATGTCCACCATAACTCAGGGAAAGGAAGAAAATCCTTCTGCCATCCTCGAGCAGCTACAGGAGGCCTTAAGAAAATATACTCCCATGTCACCCAAATCACTTGAGAGTCAATTGATTCTAAAAGATAAGTTTGTTACCCAGTCAGCCACAGATATCAGGAGAAAGCTTCAAAAGCAATCCCTGGGCCCTAAACAAAATTTGGAGGCATTATTAAACCTGGCAACCTCAGTGTTCTATAATAGGGACCAAGAGGAGCGGGCCCAAAAGGAAAAGTGAGATCTGAGAAAGGCCACAGCCTTAGTCATGGCCCTTAGACAAATAAATATTGGTGGTTCAGAGAGGATAGAAAATGGAGCAGGCCAAACACCCAGTAACCTTTGTTAGAAGTGTGGTGTACTAGGACACTTTAAAAAAGATCGTCAAATGAGAAACAAGTTGCCCCCTCGTCCAGGTCCACTATGCCGAGGCAATCACTGGAAGGTGCACTGCCTCAGAGGACAAAGGTTCTCTGGTTCAGAAGCCCCCAACCAGATGATCCAACAACAGGACTGAGGGTGCCTGGGGCAAGCGCCAGCTCATGCCATCACCCTCACTGAGCCCCGGGTATGCTTAACCATTGAGGGTCAGGAAATTAACTTCCTCCTGGACACTGGCACAGCCTCTCAGTGTTAATCTACTGTCCTGGATGACTGTCCTCAAAGTTAGTTACTATCTGCGGAATCCTGGGACAACCAGTAACCACGTATTTCTCCCACCTCCTCAGTTGTAATTGGAAGACTTTGCTCTTTTCACACGCCTTTCTTGTTGTGCCTGAAAGTACCATACCCTTATTAGGGAGGGTATATTAGTCAAAGCTGGAGCTATTATCTACATGAATATGGGGAATAAGTTACCCATTTGTTGTTCCCTACTTGAGGAGGGAATCAACCCTGAAGTCTGGGCATTGGAAGGACAATTTGGAAGGGTCAAAAATGCCCACCCAGTCCAAATCAGGTTAAAAGATCCCAACACTTTTCCTTACCAAAGGCAATATCCCTTAAGGCCTGAAACTCATAAAGGATTACAGGGTATTGTTAAACATTTAAAAGCTCAAGTTTTAGTAAGGAAATGCAGCAGTCCCTGTAACACCCCATTTCTAGGAGTACAAAAACCAAATGGTCAAAGTGCAAGATCTTAGGCTCATCAATGAGGCAATAATTCCTCTATATCCAGTTGTACCCAACCCCTATACCTTGCTCTCTCAAATACCAGAGAAAGAATGGTTCACTGTTCTGGACCTCAAGGATGCCTTTTTCTGTATTCCCCTGCACTCTGACTCACAGTTTCTCTTTGTCTTTGAGGATCCCACAAACCACACGTCCCAACTTAAGTGGATGGTCTTGCCCCAAGAGTTTAGGGATAACCCTCACCTGTTTGATGAGGTGCTGGCCCAAGACCTAGGTCACTTCTCAAGTCCAGGCACTCTGGTCCTTCAGTATGTGGATAATTTACTTTTGGCTACCAGTTCAGAAGCCTCATGCCAGCAGGCTACTCTAGATCTCTTGAACTTTCTAGCTAATCAAGGGTACAAGGTGTCTAGGTTGAAGAACCAGCTTTGCCTACAGCTGGTCAAATATCTAGGTCTAATCTTAGCCAGGGGGACCAGGGCCCTCAGCAAGGAATGAATACAGCCTATACTGGCTTATCCTTGCCCTAAAACATCAAAACAGTTGTGGGGATTCCTTGGAATTACTGGCTTTTGCTGACTATGGATCCCTGGATACAGTGAGATAGCCAGGCCCCTCTATACTCTAATCAAGGAAACCTAGAGGGCAAATACTCATCTAGTAGGATGGGAACCAGAGGCAGAAACAGCATTTTAATCTTTAAAGCAGGCCTTAGTATAAGCTCCAGCTTTAAGCCTTACCACAGGACAAAACTTCTCTCTACACGAACAGAGCAGGTATAGCTCTTAGAGTCCTTACTCAGACTCGTGGGACAACCCCACAACCAGTGGCATACCTAAGTAAAGAAATTAATGTAGTAGCAAAAGGCTGGCCTCACTGTTTATGGGTAGTTGTGGCAGTGGCTGTCTTAGTGTCAGAGGCTATCAAGATAATACAAGGAAAGGATCTCACTGTCTGGACTACTCATGATGTAAATGGCATAGTAGGTGCCAAAGGAAGTTTATGGCTATCAGACAACTGCCTACTTAGATAAAAGATGCTATTCCTTGAGGGACCAGTGCTTCAAATGTGTACACGTGTGGCCCTCAGCCCTGCCACTTTTCTCCCAGAGGATGGTGAACCGATCGAGCATGACTGCCACCAAATTATAGTCCAGACTTATGCCACCCGAGATGATCTCTTAGAAGTCCCCTTAGCTAATCCTGACCTTAACCTATATACTGATGGAAGTTCATTTGTGGAGAATGGGATATGAAGGGCAGGTTATGCTATAGTTAGTGATGTAACTGTACTTGAAAATAAGCCTTTTCCCCCAGGGACCAGCACCCAGTTAGCAGAACTAGTGGCACTTACCTGAGCCTTAGAACTGGGAAAGTGAAAAAGAATGTGTATACAGATAGCAAGTATGTTTATCTAATCCTACATGCCCTTGCTGCAATATGAAAATAAAGGAAGTTCCTAACCTCTGGGGGAACCCCCATTAAATACCACAAGGAAATTATAGAGTTATTGCATGCAGTTCGAAAATCCAAGGAGGTGGCAGTCTTACACTGCCAAAGCCATCAAAAGAGGGAAGGAGAGGGGAGTACCGCAGCATAAGCTGCTAGCAGAGGAAGACCAGCAGAAAGGAAAGAGAAAAAGAGGAAGTCAGAGAGAGAGAGAGGGGAAGAAACAGAGACAAAAAGAAGGAGACAGAGGAAGAGACAGAGAGACATTCAGAGAAGGAAAGAGAGAAGAGAGTCAGAAAGAGAGAGACAAAGAAGAAGGTGAAGAGAAAGAAAGAGATAGAAGTAGTAAAGAAAAAACAGTGTACCCTATTCCTTTAAAAGCCCCCAGGGTAAATTTCTAAATGTCTACCCAGCCAAGGCATATTCTTCTTATGTGGAATGTCAACCTGTATCTGCCTCCCCACTAACTGGACTGGCACCTTCACCTTAGTCCTTCTAAGTCCCAACATTAACATTGCCCCAGGAAATCAGACCTTATCAGTACCCCTCAAAGTTCAAGTCCATTAACACAGGACCATACAACTATTATCCCTACGTATAGGGTTACGAATGGCTACTGTTACAGGAACCAGAATAGCCAGTTTATTTACTTCATTATCCTACTACCACACACTCTCAAAGGATTTCTCAGACAATTTGCAAGAAATAAATAAATCTATCCTTACTTTACAATCCCAAACAGACTCTTTAGCAGCAGAGACTCTCCAAAACTGCTGAGGCATTAACCTCCTCACTGCTGAGAAAGGAGGACTCTGCACCTTCTTAGGGGAAGAGTGTTTTTTGTACACTAACCAGTCAGGGATAATACAAGATGCCACTCGGCATTTGCAGGAAAAGGCTTCTGAAATAGAAAATGCCTTTCAAATTCTTATACCAACGTCTGGAGTTGAGCAACATGGCTTCTCCCTTTTCTAGGTCCCATGGCAGCCATCTTGCTGTTACTCGCCTTTGGGCCCTGTCTTTAACCTTCTTGTCAAATTTGTTTCCTCCAGAATCGAGGCCATCAAGCTACAGATGGTCTTACGAATGGAACCCCAAATGAACTCAACTAACAATGTCTACTGAGGTCCCCTGGACCAACCCACTGGCATTTTCACTGACCTAGAGAGCCCCCTCTGGAGGACACTACAACTACAGAGCCCCTTCATCATCCCTATCCAGCAGGAAGTAGTTAGAGCAGTCATCGGCCAAACTCCCAACAGCAGTTGGGGTGTCCTGTTTAGAGGGTAGATTGAGAGGTGACAATGTGCTAGCAGCCCTCACTCTCGGTGCCTCCTTGGCCTCAGCGTCCACTCTGGCAGCACTTGAGGAGCACTTCAACCTGCCACGGCACTGTGGGAGCCCCTCTCTGGGCTGGCCAAGGTCGGAGTTGTCTCCCTTTGCTTGTGGGGCACTGTGGAGGGAGAGGCATGGGCAGGAACGGGGGCTGCATGCGGCTCCTGTGGGTCAGCGAGAGTTCTGGTGGGTGCAGATGCAGGCTTGGCAGGCCCCACACATGGAACGGCCAGCTGGTGCCACCGGCCCAGGGCAGTGACAGGCTTAGCGCCCAGGTCAGCAGCCGTGGAGTTTGCACCAGGTGCCCCAGCACTGCGTTGCCTCTTGCACTGTGCTTGAATTCTCACCAAGCCTCAGCTACCTCCCTGCAGGACAGGGCTTGGGACCTGCAGCCCACCATGCCTGAACCTCCCACATGGTGGGCTCCCACAAGTCCTGAGCCTTCCTGATGAGCGCCCCTCCTTGCTCCACAGTGCTCGGTCCCATTAACCGCCGGAGGCTGAGGAGTGCAGGTGCATGGCGTAGGACTGGCAGGCAACTCTGCCTGTGGCTGCAGTGCAGGATCCACTAGGTGAAGCCAGCTGGGCTCCTGATTCTAGTGGAGACTTGGAGAACCTTGATGTCTAGCTCAGGGTTGGTAAATACACCAATCAGTACTCTGTGTCTAGCTCAAGGTTTGTAAATACACCAATTGGTACTCTGTATCTAGCTAACCTAGTGGGGACTTGGAGAACTTTTTCCTCTAGCACTCTGTGTCTAGCTCGAGGATTGTAAACACACCAATCAGTACTCTGTCAAAACAGACCAATCAACTCTCTGTAAAATAGATCAATCAGCTCTCTGTAAAATGGACCAATCAGCAGGATGTGGGTGGAGTCAGATAAGGAAATAAAAATGGGCTGCATGAGCCAGCCAGCGGCAACCCGCTCTGATCCCCTTCCACACTGTGGAAGCTTTATTCTTTCACTCTTTATAGTAAATCTTGCTGCCGCTCACTCTTTGGGTCCACGCTGCCTTTAAGAGCTGTAACACTCACCGCAAAGGTCTGCAGTTTCACTTCTGAAGTCAGTGAGACCACGAACCCACCAGAATGAAGAAGCTCCAGACACATCTGAACATGTGAAGGAACAAACTCCGGACACATCATCTTTAAGAACTGTAACACTCACTGCGAGGGTCCATGGTTTCATTCTTGAAGTCAACGAGTCCAGGAACCCACCAATTCCAGACACATTTGCAGTGATGTATCAAAATTTCACAAATATAACCTATTGAAGTAGTCAACAGAAGCCTCTAAGCAACCATGAAATTCATATATATGTACATTAAAAACACAGTAAATTCCTAAAAATTGTGTGAATTTATATTTTTTACAAATACTGAAATATTTATTAAGCATTTTTAAATATTTACTCATAGATTTTTATATATGAAATTGGTGTCCTAAAAACTAGCCTCAAATAAATAATGTAGTTTAATGAGGTGGTCATAAGTAGCTCAACTTTTTCCCATTTCTTCTGCTCCAGACACATACACATACATAAGAAAAAAATGACATTGAACAACACATACAGCCTATTATAAAATGAAAAAAGGATGTCCACCATTTGTTGAAATTGGAGGAAATTCTCTGAATACACAGTCGTGAGAACTATGAAAAAGTGACTTTGCGGAGGAAACCAAATGAGACATAATACCTCACACAGTAAGGAACAAAAATTTACAGAGTGCACTGACTTTTGTTAAAAAATAAATAAATAATAAAATATGTATGGAACTGGAGATGTCCCTAGTCTCCAGGAGAGGCAATTTTAAATATTGTGAATGGATGCTCTCACAATACAGAAGATGAGGGATAGTGCAGAAATCAACACCTGTTGAAGATTTCCTCAAGAAAACCACATGAGGAAATAGCCAGTTATACACAGTTGGAAGATTTTCAACCAAGGATTGTAGCTGGAAGAAACAATCAGAATGAGAATTTGATTTTTGATTTATATACTTATTTATTTTAATATAAAGTGTTCCTCCGTTGTCCAGGCTGAAGTGCAGTGGTGTGATCAGGGCTCACTGCTGACTCAGCCTACCAAGCTTAAGTGATTCTGTCACCTCAGTCCCGCAAGTGGCTGGGATCGCAGGTGCATGCCACCACAGCCAACTAGTATTTTAATTTTTTGTAGTGATGAGCTAGCTCTCATTATGTTGTCCAGGCTGATATCAAAATTCAGAGCTCAAACAATCCTCCCATTTCAACATCTCAAAGTGTTGGGATTACAGATGTGAACCACTGTGTCTGAATGAAATGAGATTTTTAAATAAGCATGATTCAAATATTCAGAGATGCAAGAGTCACTAATATAAAACAAGAATCGGGTGAGGTGAGAATGAATACAAAAACAATTAAATTTTTTGAAATCAGAAATAAGCTCCCTAATTATATGAAATATTGGTTGATTACATGAAATAAAAGGAAATCAGATGTTTGACTGACAGAGCCCCCAGGAGGAATCACCTAATGCTCTAGAAATTGCCAGTAAACTAATTGAAACCTAAGAGTGTTGCTTGTTAACACCTTACATTAAAAATTTCCTGATTTCCTGTTTTTCTTCCAAAGCTGTCTTGTTTCTAGTGGTTTCCTTGGCCTTATCTACCAGTTTTATGCTTTATTAAAGCATTTATGATCTGATTCAATGTATTTGTCTCAATTTTTATTTCATTCTGTCCTACTTCTTTCAACCTGCATGTCCTCATTATGATTGATTAATCCAACAGCAAAGTTCACCTTATCTGACTAAGGATTATTCATTAATTTTTACTTGTTTACCTGACCTTTAATTATCTTTTTTCACTATCACTCTGAGCCACTGTCATGATGAGTCAAAGTTCCAGATCTTTTATGAAGAACAAATTCATCCTTAATAATATCTCTATACCAAAGAAGAATCTACAGAAAAACATCACTTAAAAAAACCAGTGCAGTATGTGAACACAATTCTCACTGGATCATAAATGTGAAAAGTGATTCATAAGACTAATACTTGGGAATGTATAGTGAAATCAAAGATACATCTTGATATGCTTCGAATTAGTGAAAATTAATATCTACCATAGGTAAAGCACCAAATAACCACCTACTGCAGTGTTGATTTGTTGGGAGTATGAATACAGTGGTGATAGGTGAAGGGTACGCATGGGTCCAGCACAACAAGACTCCCTCTAACCAAGTCCGAGATTGCTACTACTGAAATAACAAATCCAACCTGCTAATATCTCAATGCTTATACATTTGGACACTAGGGAAGTGACCACCAGTGGGGTGGTGAACTGAGGGGGCCAACTCTAGCTCATCTTTCTCAGAACCTCTACATGCCCCTACTTGCAAAAATGTTATTTTTGAAAGAAAGCCACGCCTCCTACTCATCTGAATTTTACCAAGACTCAGTGTCCTAAGGAACAACAACTTTTATAATGATAACAAATTAAAAATTTGAAATTTTATGCTTTACAAGTTTTCAGTTTATTGTCCCTTGGGTGCAAATACAGCTGTATGATACTGAATCAGGATCCTGTAAACAATCCTCCTTTGCCAGCTAGTCAAATGTTCAGCTTCATCAATAGAGGACACTGGAGTGGCTGTGAGGTGGCAGATGCCAGAAGACACATCCCTTCCAAGATCCTACTCTTTACTATTGTTCAGTAATTTTTACAATTATTATCGGGTTTTAAGAATTTGTATGTTAAAGAATATTAAAGAATATACTTAAAGAATAGAAAAGGAAACTTCTAACTAGCACATTTGTTTTATCTTTTAAGAAACCGCATTCTGCATAGATATTAATTCAGAAAACGCCTACACAAACTGTTTGTCCTTGACATAGATAGACTCAGCTCATATGTTATTTTCATGACTAGATTCACAATTATTTCATTATTGTCTTCAACTTCTGTGGTGCTTGCATATTCCAGTCTTTAGGCAGCATATTCAAAATTTTGTAGAAAAAGATTATCACAAGGATGAAGAATGTTATTTCAATTCAATGATTCCACATGACTACTTAGAGTTTCTGTGTTTAAATTTTGTTTACTGCTGGGATATTTAAAAGCTTTCAGAATCAATCTTAAAGAAACAGACACATGCAAAATATTGTAATGATTGAAATTTAGTACACTATGTGATTTTATGAGTCTCTATCAAGTAAACCTTCATATTCACATACTTTCCTAGGTACATGTGTACATAGTATTTTATGTGAAAGGACTTCTCAAAATTAAAACAAATGAAGGTATTCTTTGATAACTCATGAATAGACATAGATTTTCATATCTGGCTACATGATCTAAGAATTGCAAAGAAGGTCTATTTTGGCAAGGTCCTTGGTGCATTTTCAGAAGTTGCTTCATTAAGAAAATATAAATAGACTAAAATTTAGCTTGTGTAGTACATGTTGAACTTCATTATTTCCCCAGACTAATATTTATCTATAAGGTTTCCACTCTTCTATAAAGAAGACATTACTATATAAAGGGCTAATACATCACAGTTTTTTTCTTGTACTTTGTTATTTTTTTCTTTCTAGTGGCATGAATAATGTTCACAGTTTAATAAAGTAAAATATTTATTGTATATTTCTTTTCTAGACATTATAATAATTCATTTTATTACCAATTATTGCTAAAATATTTTCTCATAGAGAAGAGTACTATAAAAATCTATTTCATGTGTCAGAAATAATCATTATGCCTCTCTTTCATTCAACTGTTTTAGACACATCTCTCATCAGACAGAAAAACTGCTCTTAAGTTTGTCCCTTTCTTCTCTGTTATTTGCTTTTCAAACCTTCCTCTGAGTCCAAAGACTGTAACAAATGATATTTAAATGCAGGTATTGGAGAGCTTTTGCCATTTATTATGTTTTCTCCAGCATAGACTTTAAAAATTGTTGCACAGAATATTTGGCTCTTTATGCCATCTACAGTTTATTTTTCCATATGATATTGGGAGAGAATAAGTAAAACAATTATATACATTTCTGGTTTGTATGTCCTCAGTATTCCAGGTATTAAAGTAGGTAGAGATATCATACTTGACAAGGCAAGGGCAAGAAAAGTGAGATCTTATTGCAGGAGAGAAATCATGTGACATTATAATCTAGAGGGACTAGACTAAACTTGCTGGACCATATCTGTAGTTCCTAACTAAAGGGAACTAGTCTCTTCTTTTATTTTGTGTATTACTATCCAATTACAAATGGTCACTACTAAAGCAAAAATAGTAACTCAAACATATTCAAGGCCTCATGTGGTAAACATCTTTGGTCATTCTAACCAAAGATTTCACCAGGTTGCATAGTTTTATATAGGAAGGCAGTTATACCCATCCAGAGTTTTGAAACAAAGAAAATTTTCATGAGAAAATATTTTGTATTTCATGAAGGATATGAATTGGGAACTTCTGTGTAACACAAAAAACTTGCCTAAACACCATGCTAAGAGAGTTGGCCAAGCTTAGTCCAGCTTATATGTGCACTATGTCATGGATTTGTCCTGGAAGGTGACCCTAGCCATGCTGAGGCTTTGCTCAATAAAATGTGATCCTGCCAAATTGCAAAATTACCCTGTCTAACTCATCTTGTCTAATAATCAATAATTTTACACTTAATTTTTATGTAATTTTCTATTTCTATATAGCCCACTACTCTCTTTTGGTTTCCTTATTTTTATTTCCTCATATTCCCTTTTTACTCACAAATCGATTTTCTTTAGAAGTCTGTTACCTTTGCTTTAATTAGAGTTGAGCTCAGTTCATACTGTAGTCTCTATCCCTTACTTCAGTAGTTAAAATAAAATTTGTCTTACAATTTTTAACAAGGATCTTGCTCTGTTTTTCTTTTCTTTTCTTTTCTTTTTTTTCTGACAGGGACACATATATTCCACATGAATGTATTTGTTTATATAAGAGAGGGTTCTTTACCTATGTAGCAAACATGCACATCCTGCACAGGTACTTCTGAACTTAAAAATTGAAATGAAACAATAAAAATATAATATATAAATATATTTATTATATATAATATATAATTATATGATATATAAAATATATAAATTATATAATTATATGATATATAAAATATATAAATTCATTATATATTATGTAAATATACATAAAATAAGAGGTTTCTTAAGATATACAGTAGAGCTGGTCTTTCTGGACTTCTCAAGTAAACAGACTGAGTTTCCAGTGAACCTCATTTTATTTTCCTTTTAAAAGTATACATAGATGAGCATTAAAATGGAATCATTATAGGTTTTCTGAAATTAAAATTGTACATTACTTAACGTTTAACAAAGATTAAAAATTCCAAACAAATCAAGAAGGCACAGGTATTGTAAAATGTAGTAAAGAATGCAGTCCATACCTTGATGCATAGTTGTGGCATTAAATGGCATGATTTTCTGTATCATGCCTGCTGGCCTTAGATCTCAAACAGACCTGCTCTCTTTTCATTGTTTCTTGTCTTAACAAACTTTTGAAAATCAAGCAACATATTATGACAAAGAGAGTAACAACTGCCATACAGGCCAGCACATCCAGAGAGCAGTACTGGAACCAGTTGAGGTTGTGGGCAGATGGCCAGAGGTACTTAGCTCCATTGTGGTGCAGGACAAACTCAATCCAGAAGAGTTTTTGGTCCAAGGGCTTCAGAGACTGATCATAATAAATGATTGATAACTACATAACTCCATAACATTCTTTTTACAGCTAAAGGAAAATCAAATAGACACCAACTTATATAATGAATCAGAAAAGATAAATATGTGAAATTTTTGTGTAGATGTTAAAAATCAGTGCCACATAAAAGTGGATGAAAAATAAAATATTTTATTTCACGGTGGTTATAGAGATTTTGGTTTCTGGGCTAGAATTTGTTGACTCCATAAGATTTCAAGATGTGAAGAGACAATTTAAGAGAGAACAACTATTTCTAGCCTAGAAATTAAAACCAGGTAAGTCCAAAGCGTTAAAAAAATCATTTGAGAGTACAGACATTGAATTATCCAGTAAAAAAAAAAAAAAAAATGGACCTGGTGTACAAATTTTGAAATAATATCAAAGTCTAGAGATAGCAGACAAATTTGACAAGGTCAGGTACATGTCAGGGCAAAGCTCATAAGAAGTTGGCACTGACCAAGAGTTAGTATTAACATTTTATCAGTGGATTCATGGTCAAAAGTATGAAAGCATATGACCTTAGTTTAAATCCTAACCTGATATATACTGGTCCTTTAAAAAAATGTATCTGTTCCAAGTTTTTTATTGTTAAATTGAATGAATAAGCATCGTATATTTGTTGCCTGATTATTGCGAGTCATCAGTAATGATTCTCAGAATACTTGGTAGAATTATTCTCATCATAAAGTTATTGTCAGTAAATGTTCACTGTTATTACTGTTTTTCTTGTTTCGTGATTTTAGAATCTGAGTGACCTTCAATATTTTACTTTGAAGCATCGTAGTTCCATTTGTTTCTATTGTTGAAATAATTATAGACTAATAGACAAAGAATAAGGATGCATATAAGTATCTCGCTTACCAAGTCAATACCAAAAAGTGCTAAAGCATGGCACTGTAGCAATAGCAATGGAGGTAACTTCTCTTCTTGTTATTTAAAAAACACAGTGGGAGGACTGTGTTTTTCAGAAGAGGGCACTAATTCTGATATATTTTTTTCATATAAGTGGGAAAGACTATAATGAAGTTACATAATACAAAGAACCAATACAATGTGTGTCATACACATACAATATGTATCAACTAATTAAAATCATCATTTTTCAACACCTGAATTTTTATTAAAAATTATTGCTATTACTGATATAATAGTAATAGCATAACTGAAATTAATGTATATACCAAAATAATTTTTAAACCACATATTTCTGGTTTCATACATTTTGGCTATTAAACAGAAATATTCCAACTTATCTCTTTCAAGTTAACTATTTTTTGATTTTATAATTCTTTCAAATAAACAAGGCAACCACCACTGTAAAAATAAAGAAATGGCTACATTTATACTAATTTCTCCTCTTTTCAATAATTTTTAAAAAGCAAATTTGAAAGCTCTAGTTGTTTACAACTTCTCAGTGATGGGATCAAAATATAGCATTGGAAAACATTAAATATAATGGGAATTAGAGATCGATTATGTCATGGTGACTACTGAAAAAAAATCATTTTAGGAAAGCTTTAAAAATAAAAGAAATGAGTAACTAATACGAGATCATGAATATGTTTATTTACTTTATTATGGTAACCTTTTAAATATGTATTTGAATTCCATAATATCACTTCGTATACCTTCAATATACACAAAAATTTCCTAAAAATGAACGTTTGATGAGTTCTCATGCTGAAAGACCACATAAGAGAGCTGAAAATTAGTCAGCACTGTAATAATATTTATGGTTTTCTGCTTCCACTTTGTCTTAAAACTTCTTTATAATCCTTCTATTGCCATCTTTAGCAATTCCTCTTATTTCAGTTTTTAGCTAATTAGGAAATTATGTCCTATCTTAAAACCTCTGACAAATGTTTTCATTAAAACAAACAAACAAACAAACAAAAATATTGTGATACAATGGTATATTGATCATGGCCTTTGAGTGTTACAAAACATACATGTACTCAACACTGTTTTCATGTTTGGAGTCACTGCTGCTCCTTGGCCTTCATGTGAGAAAGTATGCATACATGCTATGAGGTTAAAAAATTTACATTTGTGTAGGGTTATTAATGATTGCGTTTAATGCATTGAGCAAATCTGTGATTTACATTGTTTTTGAGTCCAATCTAACAGCTTCCCCCATAGCCCTCATGTGAGCAAAGTTGTCAGGTTGATCTGCAATAAAGGAAGACCCATTGTAGGGATTCCATGGTAGATTCTCTCATACATTCCATTGAATCCACCATGAGCTATATAAGCTTTGGTTTTGGGATGATCTAAGATGACTTTTTGAAAAATTATGTATTATAAGTCTTAGAAATAAAACCAATGCACAATATGAGGCAATGAAACAGGCAGTGTTCTCTAGATAACAAACTACTGTAAAAGTAAAACTGCATTAAAGTCATGTTCAGATCACAGAGGAAGAAGCACCAAGTCCTTTGGGGCAATAAATGAAAGCTACACGTTAAGATGTGGTATGTGACTTGAGACTTGAAGAATTAATACAAGATTGTCATGTGGACAAATAGAGAACACTGCAGGTAAAGATAATTGCATTTCTCCCACTTCCCATCACCACCCTCCCCCACCAAAAAGAAGCGGGATGCATGCCAGAACTTGTTCTCTTAGAGAAATGATGAAGTCACTGAGTAAGATAGGGCACAGTATCCAGTGCGGCAGGGAGTGGGGTGGTGTGGTGCTTGAATAGAGGAAGGACAGGTCACACTCCATCGTGAAATGTGTTACCACCACTCCATGATACAGACCGGGAATTTACTGCCCTAGAAAATGCAGCAGCTGGTCATGAAAGAAGAGCTGTCATTTTTCAGTTGAATTTGCGATATCTATACATTAGGAGAAAGGGTAGGTGTAACGATCGAATTAGGAGACAGACAACCCAGAAAATTATTGAAAAAAATTGTTGTGAAAGGTAACTACACTTGAAATAAAGATAGTTTGTTTCTGGCCATAAAGAATGTGACCATCTATAATAAAATGTCAACCTCTTTTAGTTTATTATATTTGCCCTAGGACTGGAGGAGAAATGTAAAGTAGTTATATTTTATTTTTGAGTTTTTAAATAATAAATGGTAAATTATTTATTATTTCAGCAGTTTGTTTTCTGTTGAACCATTTGCATCCTCATATGCTGTTACCCAAGTTTTCGATATTTGATCCTCAAAGTCTTACCGGGAAGATGATTTCTGGAATACCCACTATATAGTTGAATATTGGTACTAAAGTATCTGATTTCCTGTCATCAAATTTCCATAGAACTATATAGATAAGGGAGACTAATGATGAGAACACGTGGACACGTAGAGGGCAACAACACACACTGAGGTCTTGCAGAGGGTGGAGAGTGGGAAGAGGAAGGGGAGAAAAAAAAAATAACTAATGGGTACTAGGTTTAATGCCTGTATGATAAAATAATCTATAAAACAAATTTCCATGACATAAGTTTACATGAGTAACAAACTGGAACATGTACCCCTGAACTTAAAAGTTTTACAAAGAATGTACCATGTTCTATGAGTAAAATTCAAATTATAGCATGTCTGTTAGAATTCCAAAAAGATTGGGATCACCTATTCAAATGCCTTCCACATGGCTGATAAGGAAATGACAAGACAAGTAATGAGAACTACTAGAAGACTGAAGTAAATGGAACAACTATATTAGTCTGACTAATTTTTATATTGTCAAGTTAAAAGCAATCATGATGTTTCATACATAGTGACTTAGAGAATTGTAATAATAAATTAAAAATTCAAATATTTAAGCAATTGTTAGGCAGACACAATTCTAGTATCAAGAAGAGTAAAAAATTATGAATGGTCTATGCCTTTTTTGTTAATGTATTTACTATATTCACGTTCATCTTACAAATTTAATATTAAGCTTTTCATTTCTAAAACAATGAAATGGGAGGGAGTTTACTGCCTCCACTATCATGATAATACCAAAACACCACACTGCACCTCCTAATTAGGTTTTGTTTTTTTTTTATAATTGCAATGTTAATGGCAAAGTATTATTAACCAACAACACTCTGTGCTATTTTATCATCTGTCACGTATATTGTTTTCAAACTGACATCTTTTTGTGGGAATGAGGAGGATCAGAGAGAGACCTTGGGGTGTATACAGGAGGATATCTTTATTGAGTGCACTCAGACCCAGTGGACTTAACATCCAAAGATTGGGCCCCCAGTGAAGACACTACTTGATTTTTATACACTCTTTACAAAAGGGGTAGGCTAACTTGATGCAGGCTTACAGTGGCGTGAAAGTAGCGATACAGAAGCAGAACAATTAATCAAATTATGACAAGTTCATAACTCTGGATTACACATGACCATTGCTATGCAACCTAGATGTCTGTTATCTAAGTTTTCCCCAAAAGAGCCTTGTACTGGTTTATCTTATAACCTTCACTATGGTGCCAAGACAGCTGTAGTTCAGGCCTGCTCAGGCTTCTCATGACCTTTACTGTATTTTTTAGATAAAACAGAATACTTGAAATTACTAGACACAGAGAACAAGAATCTATAAACTCATGCCATAAAACAAAGGAAAATTTGTTTTTCTTCTCCCTGTGTTGAAGGAGCACTAAGAGAGTTGCCAGATCACCTTTTTTTGTGTGTCCTGGCTTCTAAGATAGTATTATCAAGACTTTCCCTGGGTCTGTGTTGTACTGATTGCTGCCTCTGGGACAAGTTAGCCTAATACCAGAAAGCTTAATTCTCATTTTGATTTTTCCCTTCCTTCCTTCCTTCCTTCCTTCCTTCCTTCCTTCCTTCCTTCCTTCCTTCCCTCCCTCCCTCCTTTCTCTTTCTTTCTTTCTTTCTTTCTTTCTTTCTTTCTTTCTTTCTTTCTTTCTCTCTCTCTTTCTTTCTCTTTCTTTCTTTCTTTCTTTCTTTCTTTCCTTCCTTCCTTCCTTCCCTCCCTCCCTTCTTTCTCTTTCTTTCTTTGTTTCCTTCCTTCCTTCCTTCCTTCCTTCCTTCCTTCCTTCCTTCCTTCTTTCTTTCTTTTTTCTTTTCTTTTCTTTTCTTTTCTTTTCTTTTCTTTTCTTTTCCTTCCTTCCTTCCTTCCTTCCTTCCTTCCTTCCTTCCTTCCTTCCTTCCTTCCTTCCTGCCAACTGTGGTGGATCCAAAGCATGATAGGATCTAAAGCATGATACCCACAACTTTAACAACAGTAGGGGTGGACAAGATCACAGTATAAGGCCCATCCCATATGGGTCACAGAGTAGTTAGATTCTATTTCTTAACCTTGAAGAAAGACAAAATTTCTTCAGCAGCTGCTTAATTGTCCAGTTATGTGTTCCATCTTTCCTGAACTCTGAGACTAGTAGGATGTGTGCAACTTTCATTTTATTTTTAATAGTCAAGTTAAGTCCTGAACTATTTCAGCCACAAATGTTGGTCCACTATCTGACCCCAGAGATAGGGGGAGTCCAAATCTGGGAATAATGTCTCTTAACAACACCTTGGTCACCTCTTGTGCCTTCTCTATCTGGGTGGGGAAGGCCTCAACCCATCCTGAAAAGGTACAGACAAGCACCAACATGTATCAATAGTGCCCTGCTCGGGGCAATTCAGTGAAGTCCATAAGCAAATTTTTCACAGAGCATGGCTCCTGTTTCCTGAATTGCCAGGGGCTGAGTGGACCCTTGTCCAGGGTTGTTCTGAGCACAAGTTAAACACCGCCTACAAACAGCTTGAGCAATAGCAGTGAGCCATGGCACATAGAAATGACGACCTAATAATATCTCTAGTGATGTTTTACTCACATGAGTTCCATGGTGGAACTCTTTTATGAATCTGGGGGTATAGCTAGCCTCCCATCAGAGAATTTCCACCATCCTCCTTCAACATAATTCCCATTTTCCTGGGAAAACCAAGCCCTTTCATTTGGAACATAGCTTGGGGTCCACGGAAGGGAAATTTCCAGGAGGAGAGGTATAGCTAAGGCTTGTTAGGTAGAAGACGAAGTCGCTATTGCAGCTCACTTTATCTCTTTGTCTGCCTTTCTGTTTCTTTTAGCCTCTAATGTTCCTGCCTTACTGCTACCTGTTCTGGGGCCCATACAGCATTTAAGAGCCATAGAATTTCTTCCTTGTACTTTATTTCTTTACCTCCAGCAGTTAAGAGTCCTTCCTCTTTGTAAATATCTTTTTTCTTTGTAAGTAGATGAGCATGTAAAGTGGCAAAAGCATATTTGGAGTCAATATAAAGATTTGCCTTCTGGTCTTTTGCTAGCCAGAGAGCTCTCATCAGAGCTATCAGCTCCGCTTTCAATGTCCGAGTCCCCGAGGAGCTGATCTGTCAAATCTCTCTGGCTTGAGAACCTTTCACCTACTGCATCCACACAGCAATGAAGGGGGCTTCCTGGCACTGACTCAATGGGGAGCAAGGTAGCTGGGTTTAGGGTATTCACAGAATCTAAAGTTATGCAGAGAGTATCACATAGGAGCCCTTGGTATCAAGTTATTCTAGGATTTGATAACCAATGGTGTCCCCTTTGGTCCATCAAAGTTACACCTGAGTACGGTACCTGGATTGTCAGTTGCTATCCTAAAGTCAGTTTATTAGCTTCCTGTGCCAGCAGAGCAGTGGCAGCTACTGCCTTAAAACAAGGAGCCCATCCAAGTGCCACAGAATTCAATTTCCTGGATAAGTATGCCACTGGGAAATGCCATGATCCTATGGCTTGAGTTAGAACTCCTATGGCCATTCCCTTTCACTCATGGACATATAAAAAGAAAGGTTTAGTTAGATCTTGCAGCCCTAGAACTGGAGCCTGAGTCAAGGCACCTTCAATTTCTTTAAAGGCCTTTTCCTCATCAGCCTCCCAGAAGAAGGGCTCCTTTTTTCCCCCTTTGTGACTTCATATAATGGCTTAGCCATGAGCGAGGAATTTGGGATCCAGATGCGGCAGAACCCTGCTGCCCCTAGGAACTCTCTTATTTGTCACCGGGTGGTTGGAGTAGGAAGCTCACAGCCTGCTTCCATTCACTACTGAGCCATCTTTTCCTTTAACTTATATGGAAGCCTAAATACTGGATACTTTTAAATCAGATTTCAGCCTATTTCTCTGACACTTTATATCCTGCCTTCCATAGCAGGTGCAGGAGGTCTTAGGTCCCCTGGAAGCAGTCCTCTTGGGTTGGGGCTTCTAGAAGAAGATCATCAAAGTACTGGAGCAAGACACAGTCACTATTCGGTGGGGTGTATGCTTTAACGTCTGAGGCCAGTGCCTCTTCAAAGATTGTAGGAGAGTTTCTAAATCTTAGTGGGAGTCTTGTCCAAGTATACTGTGATTTACCCCATTGAAAAGTAAAAATAGGCTGACTAATTGATGCCAGCTGGAGATAGAAAAATCGCATCGTTTAAATCTAGGACTGTAAACAAGGTGACACTTGCTGGAATATGTCCCATAAAAGTATATGTGTTTGGCATCACGGGGTAAATGGACACCATGACCTGGTTTTCTGCACGTAAATCCTGTACTGGTCTATATTCACCAGACTGCTTCCACACTGGCAAGAGAGGGGTGTTCCATGGTGACTGGAATTTGACTATGATTCCATGCTCATGAAGCTACTCTAAATGTTTGTAGAGACACCATAAGACCTCAGAGAGTAGCAGGTACTGTTGGGCCCGAACCAGAGTTGATCCCGGTTTTAACTCTACCATCACTGGTGCCTGATTAAACTCTGGGAATTTTAGTAAGCAACCCATGCATTTCATTTACTGCTGGTTCCAGAGTCTTTTTTGCATATAGTCCCCATTCCTCAGCCTGTGTGACAGTAAGGGTTAACATCATAGCCTCCAGGTGAGCTAGGTTTAAAGTTACTTTCCTTTGTGGCCCAAATGTAACCTGTGCCTGTAGTTTTTGAAGTGGGTCTCTTCCCAGCAAAGGAACTGGAAAATTTGGGAGATATAGGAACTCATGTTGGACTTCTCATCCTCCTATAACACACCTCTTTGAATGACAAATGGGCCTCTTTTCAGAGACTCCAGTGGCTCCTACAGTAGTTGCACAGTTCTTGGATAGTGGCCCTATAGGTTGGGTCACTACTGAGTGTTTAACTCTGGTATCTACCGTAAAGCCCGTTAGCTGACCTCTATCTTCTAATGTGACCATGGGCTCCTCGGGGTCCAAAGTGAAGCAGCCTGGTCTGTCCTAGTCCTCATATCTTCAGCCCCTGCCAGTCCTATCAGTTGGGTGTCTGGTTCCTCCTGGGTGTGGCAACCCCCAGGCAGTGACCTTTACCACAGCCCTGACCCTTCTCCTTGTTATTATTCTCTGGACACTCATCCTTCCAGTGTCCTTTTCTTTTGCACCATGCATACTCACCTCTTTCTGGACTCAGTTGGCTCTCAAATCCCTGTCCTGACTGGTCTCTTCCATGCCCACATCCATGTCCACATCCATGCCCCTTTGCAAAGCCAGCTTCCCTCCCTGTGAGGGCTACTGCCAGCAAATCAGTCTTTTTCTTAAGCCTTTGATTAACCTCCCTCTTTACCTCCTGTTCTCGGTTAATGTACTTGATCTTGGTTAATGTACACCTTGGTGGCCACTTCAATAAGCTGAGTAGTGTTCATGCCTGCAAAACCTTTCATTTTCTGCAATTTTTGCCTCATACTCCCCTAGGCCTGCTCTACAAATTCTGTGTTCACCATGCACTGGCTTCACAATGTCTTTTATAAAACTGGCTGGGGTTTTCATCTGCACCCTTAAGCACTTCTGAGATTTTTCCTATATTGATTGCCTTTCTCCGGCCTTCCCTTAAACTTTGCAGGAATGCCTCTGTGTATCTAGGCAGCTGCTGTAGTTGGGATGCCTCATTTGGTTCCTAGTGGGTGTCCTCTTGTTTCCTGGAGAGGCATTTGCATAGCCGGAACACGACCTGACCAGAGATAGCTTGCCTGATTTTCCTAGCATTTCATGTTAACTTCTTGGTGTGAGGGCTCAGATTTTTCTCTCTCAGGTGAGACTGGGGGCATGTATCCATTTGAGCTTGACTCCTCATTGGCAGTTAGCCTGCGCCAAGGGAGGTAGATTGGAACACATGGAGGAGGGGTCTCTTTTCCCCTCTTGGGGTTCCTGGGGCTGGAGTATGTAAAGCTCCTGGGTCTCTGTGCATGCCTGAGCAGCTGCTTGCCAAGACTCCACACAGCTCTGTGTGTGGGACCTGAGGCCCTGGTGATGTGGGCTCACAAGGGAATCTCCTGATCCTAGGGGTGCAAATATCCATGAGAGAAGTGGGGTTTCCCAAGCCTTGGAATAAACATAAGAAATGTGTCAGACCTATGAAAAAAAATCAAAATTTTATTAAAAATTTTTAAAGATTTGATTAAGTGGAACATCACATTATGCACAGTATGTTTCTGGATATACTATTTTTTTTCCAGTTGTATAAGTAGGGCAAATTATTTAACCTATGTCTTCTTTCCCTTGTCTGTGAAATGAAAAGGAAAACAGTATATATTTCATTGGGTTGTTATATGGATTAAATGAATTAACTTATGTAAAGTATAATGTCATTGCTATTATCACTAATAAAAATATATCAAAAATAAAAGTACATAGTTAACTTATGTAAAGTATAATATCATTGTTTGCTGTTATTAGTAGTAAAAACAGGTCTTCTCATTTTATAATTTCAATGCAATTTTAAATAAAATGCCAAAAATATTTTAATGGATCATGAAAAATTAACTCTTTAGTTCATCTGCAAATATAAATGTTAAAAATTACCTATGAAAATGTATGACTATGACAGGGAACTTGCCCTGCATCTATTTGAAAGCATACTGTGAAAAACTTTGGTAATTCAAACAATGTAGTATTTATTAAAACAATAAACATCATTAATGAATAAAGAATACAATACAATAAAATAAAATAAAAATCACAATGAGAAGACTGGGTTTTTCAGAGGATGACATTTATCCTGATATATATTTTTAATACCATTGTAAAAACTATAATCAAGAAGTTACATAACACAAAGAACCAATACAATGCATGTCATTTCATATACATTCAATATGTGCCAACTATTTAAAAATTATCTTTATTTTTCAACATCAGAATTATGTTTATTAACATTAATTAATAGTAAAAATATAATAGTAATAACATAACTAAAATTATTGTATGTATTGAAATAATTGAAAAACAACATATTTATGGTTTCAGACATTTTGGCTGTTAAACAGAAATATTCCAACTTATCTTTTTCAAATCCATTGTTTCATAATTCTTTCAAAAAAGACAAAAGCAATCACAGCTACAATAACAAAGAATATGGTCACATTTATACTAGTATCCTATTTTTTCGATCGTTTTAAAAAGGTAAATTTGAAAGATCTCGTTGTCTACAATTTATCAGTGATGGGATAAAAATATTAGCATCAACATTATTTCCTTATAACTAAATAGAAGAGAAACTAATGATTGATTATGTCATGCCAATTTACTGAAAACAAAGCATTTCAGAAGAGTTTTAAAAACAATTAAAAAGCTGAGTAACTAATATGAGGTGATGGACATGCTTACCTTCTTCATTATAGTAACTTTTTCACTATGCATTTGTATCTGATAATATCACTTTCTATACCTTAAATATACAAAATAAAATTTATTCAAAAAAATAACATTTGATGAACTCTCAAGCTGAAAGACTGCCATAAACATGCTGAAAATTATTCAGTACCCTACTAATATTCATGCTTCCCTGCTTCAACTTTCTTCTCAGTCTTCCTTATAATTTATTGTTACCATCTTCAGCAATTCCTCTCATTTCACTTTTTGACTATTTTAAAACTTATGTACTATCCTAGAAGCTCGGACAAATGTTTCCACTAAAACCACCAAAAAGAAGTATAGGCCACACTCCAGTATGAAATATGTTAACACTTTATGATTAAGACTGGGGATTTATTCCGATAGAAAATGCGGTCACTGGAAATAAAAGATGGGCTGTTCTTTTTCAGTTGCAATTGAAATATCCCTGCATAAGGAGAAAGAGTGGGTGTAATGACTGAATTAGGACAACTCAGAAAATTATTGAACTTTGATTTTTTAAGAGGTAACTGTAGCTGAAATAGAAATAAAGATAATTTGTTTCTGGCCATAAAGAACGTAACCAAGTATAATAAAATGCCAACTGTTGTAGTTTATTGTATTTTCTCTCTGGACTAGAACATAAATATAAAGATGTTAGATTTTATTTTTGAGTCTTAAATAATAAATGGTCTTTGAGTCTTTAAATAAATATTTTGAGTCTTTAAATAAATAAATTTTCTGTTGAAGTATTTTCATCATGATTGGCTGTTAGCCGTGTTTTCAATCTTTGTTCTTCAGAGTCTCACCAAGGTCATTCCGGACTACTCATTACACAGCAAAGTATTGGTAGTAAGGTATCTGATTTCTTGTTATCAAATTTCCATAAAATCATTTATATAAAGAAAATACTTTGTTCTGAGTCAAATTTAAATTGAAGCATATTTGTTAGAATTCTAAAAAGACTGAGATCCCTGCTAAACGCCTTCTATATAGCAAAGAAATGAGGATAAAACAGGTTAATTAATGAGAACTACTAGAAGACTGAAGTAAATAGAACAATTATATTTCCTGGACTTATTTTTACATTAAATAATGTCAAATGCAATCATGACATTTCATACATAGTGACTTAGACAATTGAGATGATAAACGAAAAATTCAAGCATTTAACTGTTAGACATAGTTCTAGTGTGAAGAAGTGTAACAAATTAATAATGGTCCACATCTTTATAATTAATGTGTGTACTATACTCATTCTGATCTTCTGTATTTAATATTAAGATTTTTTTTAAAACAATGATATGGGAGACAGTTTACTTATATTCACTTGTTGTGTAGGTAGAGTCTGACATTTTTTGATTTACAAAGAAACAAATCTATGCAATCATCTCTGTATGAGAAATAAATTAATTCTGCATAGGAATTACATACAAAGAGAAAAAAAATCAAGTGGCATTTTTCACATACATCCATAATATTATTACGTTTGCTAGCATAGGCATTTTTTTTAGACGTGGGAAAGAATGATTGGCATCTTATAAATAACAGACCTGTTGAAAAAAATTCTAAAATTGCAATGATGCTAAATTTTATTCAAAGACTGTTAAATTTTCGATGACATACTCCACAGCATTGACAACAGTGTTTAATATGGTTGTCTATAGCTAAACCATATGGTACAAGCCTAGTGCCAAAATGAGGTACTGATTTTGGAATTACCAGGTAATTTTCATAAACTAGTGCATAATTTACAAATTTTTAAAATTTATTCTTTTATGTGAATGTTAAAAGTAACTTCAGGTTTATGACAAAGAAAATAGTGTAAGTCACTATGAAAAGCTATATAGAATATAATGATAAGGAGTATTTACTAAGTATTCAAATATCATAGGTGTGTTTTACATATTAGAAAGTTAGTCATTACTATATTTTGGGGTTGGGGCATCTGAACTTCTGCCTCCTCCTCCTCCTCCTCCTTCTTCTTTCTTCTTTCTTCTTTCTTCTTTCTTCTTTCTTCTTTCTTCTTTCTTCTTTCTTCTTNATCAATCCTCCTGCCTCAGCCTCAAGAAGAGCTAAGACTACAGTCATGCACCTTTGCACATTTCTATTTATTATTACTATTATTACTATTACTATTATTATTTGTAGAGACAGGTTCTCTGTATGTTGCCCAGGCTGGTCTCAAACTCCTGGGCTCAAAGAATGCTCTGACTTCAGCCTCTCAAAGTCTTGGGATTACAGGCATGAGCCAGCACACCTGGCCTTGACTCTTTCTTATATCCTCTTCTTCTTCAAGTGCGTGATAGTGTAAATACACGAGTTAGAAGTGGAGTCTTTTGGGGGAACATTTTATACTGGACATGGTCTACCTTAAGGGCAGGATTCAATCCCCTTCCTTTCTGTTATAACTTCCTTTCAGACATTGGCAAGGTCTAGTCTATCAAGCCAGGTTAGTTTTTCTATTTCTCTAAATCTACCTGGCTGAGTGAGTACCTAGACTCAAGCTGGGTGAGCCTTGGGATTTCTTTCTCTGAATCGTCCCCTAAATAAACACACTGAATAGGCCAGTTTTAAAATTAGGGAAAGTAAAGAGGCACAGATTACATGGGAAGTCCAAACTCCATAATATGTTTCATATATTTTTCAATACCTACTTATTGTTATTGGCCTACTGTAGTTACCCATCAATATATAACTCCTTTCTGATAACATTTGTAGTGTGTAGAGTGACCTCAGGAATCCTGTAAACAAAGGGATCAAATGATAGGGCATAATTTGTTGATGTCTGTTACCTGCCTCAAATACCATAATAATACCAGAATGCCACACTGCACTTCTTCATTATATATCCGTTCTGATCATAATGGTCATGCCAAAATATTGTTAATCAAATACAATCATTTTACTATTTCATTATGTGTCATGTACATTGTTTTTAAACTGACATCTGAGGTTAATTAAAGTTATCCTAAAAGCTAACTTTTCAGACAGAACATTTTTATCCTTTAACTCTTTACAGAGTTTAAGCCTCTTTTCAGTAGTTTTCCATCACTACGGAAATTTATCTAACCTTTGGTGAGAAGTGCACAAGGGCTGTTGCAATCACATCGACCCTTTCTTCTGTAATGTTACTGACCATTGACCCCAAAGACAACACTGCAATGCTATTTTCTCCAGATATCTGGGAAAGTTTTCATTTCCTACAAGGAAATAATTTGCTCTATCACAAAAGAGGAATAACATAGCAAACATTATTGAAAGAATTGCTACAAGAAACTAAGGAGAAAAAATATCAAATATTAGTCAGAATTGGTAATGTAGTGGCTGTGGTAAAACATGCATTAAATTTTCCATCATAACCATTTATACGTACACAGAGAATGCTAGATATATTCACAATGTTATGCAATCAATCTTCGGAACTTTTTTTTCTTCTAAAATGAAACCTCTATACCCAATATACAACAACTTTCCATTTTATGCTCTCCTTTTCACCTGGTAATCACTTTCTTTTCCTATGAATTTGACAGTTTAAATACCATATATGAGTGGATTACACTGTTTGTCTTTTTTGATTTATTCACTTAGCCTAATGACATCAAGTTTCATATACATTGTAGCATGTGTCACAATTCTTTTTTTTAAGGCTGAGTAAAATTTTATTTCATCTATATACCACATAGTTGTTATATATTCATTCCTTGATAGACACTGGGGTTGTTTCCAGCTCTTAGCTTTTGTAATAGTGCTGTTATGAACATAGATGTGCAAATATCTCTTTGAGATCCTGATTTTCATTCTTGTTAATGCAATTCAGAAGTGGAATAGTTGTATCACATGTCGATTTTATTTTCAGCATTTTTTTGAGAAACCTCTATACTGTTTTCTAGTAGTGCCAGTTTTTTAAAGACCACATCACTCGGTTCCTTTGGAAACAGTTATGTTATACAACATGAATTTTTTCTATTATTAATCTATAGTCATATAAATGTGTGTGTATGTGTGTATATTTGATTGAGTATATACAGTAAGAAATAAAGTAGTATCTTTACACAGCAGTGAGGGGAAGATACTGTTAAAAATATGGGAACCAAGCTCTTTATTTATAATATTTTAATCACTAATATGGATTCTTAGGAAGACTACCACTGTTAACTTCTCTTTAATTTTATATTATTATTGTTCTTCTAAATAACTTGTGTTTACTTCAGGGAGGTTTTCTAAATCATTACTTTAGTGTAGTCATTACAATTTTATTTCCCTGACTATGCACCCTACGGAAAAGTTGCTTATGATTGTGGAGACATTATATATTTATCTCAGCTACATAATTATTTATAACCTATCTTAAAATTTGCCAGAATTTATCAAACCTTCTTTCTAAATCACTCCTTCATCACATAAGGTAAGAATTGCTGACATCCTGAAGTCTGGTGCATGGTTTAGAATTTCTGTGAAATCGTCTTCAAAATCCTACTGATAATCCAGAAGTAAACATGTATAGTTACACATTTCTGGGTTTGTTTACAGGTGACACCTGTGACTCTGACATCTTACTGTAAAACTGGCATCATCTGGGAATGTGTTATGTACAACTGGCTTCAAGGAAACTCTCATCATCACCTCACTATGATCTATGGGGAGGATGAGCACTTCAGTGGGAGAGGTCCACCTGGCTTTTCTCCAGAAAAGATCTAGTCACTCTCTTGAGCAGCTCACTTCATGCTTCAGAAAACTCTTTCTAAAAACTTGTTTTCCTGGATTTGTTTGAGAATTATTCTTACTTGTGATTCCTGTTACTTATCAGTTTTGAAATTCAGTTTCTTTCTGTAAAAGAGTAATTCCCATGTTACTTGAAGTACTTACCCACCAAAAAAGAAATACGGAGGAGTCAAAGTTCCCTTGATATCATATCAATATCAATAATATCAATAATCAATATCAATATCAACAATAATAATAATTTCTTGTTATTCCTTGTGTTTTACCTTCATCATTTGAACTTTTCTTTCTGTAGAATAATGATCAAACCCTTTGAACATAAAAAGTATACTTTCTGATATAAATCATGGATGTAAAAGTTACTTTAAAAACAATTATTCACAGAAACAGAAGACAAAAGGAAAAAACATTCAACCTTTCACTATGCTAACTATATATTATCCAGAGCATTCTTCAAAAATGTAATTTTAACCTTATGGCATTAGTTTCAAGATGAAAGTCACTATACTAATTATATTACCTACATAAGACATCCAAGTATTCTGTATGATTCCAGTTATTTGTGGCAACATTTAAAGTAACTTGTGTTAATGTTTCATCTCAATGTTTTCCTGCCTAAAACCTTGTAGGGGTGGATCTTATAATGTTGCCATATATGATCTCTGTTTAAAGGCTAATATGGAAAATTCATTCTCTTTCTATGATATCCTTATGAAAATTATGCAAGCACATTGTAAGAAAACTGAAAAAGAATGAAAAAGGAAGACTCATCCCATATACAGATACCCTGTTTAACACTTTATGCTTTTTTTCTAGTCTTTATTCCTATAACTAAATGTATATTATTTGATATATATTTGGAAAAGTATAACCCATCTTATATTTCTTGTATTATTCTATAAGAACATGGTGATCTTATATGTATTTTCTTTGCTCCTTTGTTTCCAATCAAACATTTATAATGGCTGTATTAGTGTTATCAAAGATTCTTTGATGAAATAATTATAATATTATAATATATATGTTATTTTTTATTTGTTAACATTGGATATTTAGGATACTTCCAATGTTTGCTTCTGTAAATAACTGTTATAAGTGTGAATTTTGTTTTTCTATTATTTTTCTCTATACAGTTTTATATGACATCTTATATACCCAAAAGCTATAAGTATTTTTAACACTCTTGATGCAATTCGCCAAATGCCATTTTCTTTTATTAAAAAAACACAAAATTACCTGAGCATTGAATGTTTAATGGAAAAGTAAGAAAAATTTTGATGCACAAAAGTATTTTGAACATAGAATAAGAAGACAGACTTCACAATCTTTGTCTTGGATTCAACTATTTATCATCATTAAACTGCTATTAATCCTTCTCCTTATCTTCCTTTTCCTCTCCTATTTCCTCTCCTCGTACTGATACCATCATTTTCCCTTTGTATGAATTGAGAAATCATTCAAGTATAAGGATATATTACACAGAACATTCACTAATACTGCCACAGCCTTTGGACCTGTGAAAGTCATCATACCATACATAGCCTAAACAGTTTATATTCAAACTAGATACAAGATTTCAACCATTTAAAAACATTTCAGTTTTATGTCACTGCTAATAAGGAGGTAGACCAAAAGGATTTTTAAGCATCGTATAGCAAAGCAGTAAAGAATGACTGCTTTCTACAAGTCTTAAAATTGTGATATTAATTTGAAACACATAAAGTTATTTTCTCATGTTCCGTTCTAAGCAATATTATCCTATATGCTGACAGAATTATTTTGGAATTCAAAACTCAGGACAGTTTTCAGATACAAGTGATAAAATTATTTGATCTTTATAATATATTCAGTGTACATTTTCTCTATGTTTCTCTGTCAGGCAAGACCCACGTTTTCCAAGGAAGCTTTATTGAGGTGTTTTATAGGCTTGGCATGCAGCATAAATCACTGACTTGGATAAGGTAAACAATCATTTTTATTCTATAAGATCTACAACTCTGAGATCTCAAATGATAATTTAATTATGACGTGAGAACAAGTCAACATTGGATGTGGCTTCAACCTTTGGAAAAACATTGGAAAAACATGTATTGTTTTTCCAATTATTGGTAAGGCAACATATTTACATTGTTGAGAAATAGTTTACCCTTTAAGCTAGAATGCTGGTGAAAAACTTCAACCCTTGAAGGATAATTTTAGCATTTCATCTTTTTTATATTATTACTAAAATGTGTCCACTTTGCATCTCTTAAATGTTTCTCCTTTCCATAGATTCGCCCCTTCTGCAAGTCAGTCCAGTCACTGCATCTTAAAGGGGTTTTTTTCTTCTTCTTCCTTAAGGAAGTCTAATAACATATCTTCCTAGCTCAACTTTTTTCTCTGGCTCGCCAATGTAGAATATTTAATTCTAAATTAGTTCTCTAGAGAAGTCTACCTCTGTATTCAACTTCTTCCTGCCAGACAAAACTTGGAGTGTTGGGAACTGAACTGTCATTACTACTCTACTTGCTTTCTTTCCATGTCTTCCTTTTCCCTTTCATCTCTTGATCTATTTCTGCACATCATTCAGGTTTTGCTTTTATTATCAATGTTGCTGGTATACTTTCTATTATCCCCAGAGAATGCTCCCCTAGCATTGCGGTCTTTCCTTTTCAAAATCTTTTCCACACAATTTTTATGACATGTTTTTTATTCTATCATTCCAAATAGAATATAAAGTGTATGGGAGGAGAAACTGTGTCTAAATTTGTTTATCTGCAAATCTAGCAGTTACCTCTAGTGTATTTCAATCATTTTATAAGACATTAACAATAGGGTTACTGAAACTAAAGACTTCATTATTCAACACATAAGACAGTATAAGATATTTTCCAAGGGAAATAAATGTTTTTGAGAGAATGTCCGAATTTCTGGCACCTTGGAAAACCAAGATTCAAAGACATGCTTGCTAAATTGTAGAAATATAGACTGGGTATTTCTGGGAAAGTTGTTTCCCGATGTTAAGCTTACTTGATTCTGGAACTAATATAATTGTTTACATTTACACCTGTTATTTTTGCAATAGATTTA
The DNA here is from genome assembly GCF_003255815.1 of Theropithecus gelada. Lineage (NCBI taxonomy): Eukaryota > Metazoa > Chordata > Mammalia > Primates > Cercopithecidae > Theropithecus > Theropithecus gelada. Next base: position 72,651,964 of record NC_037672.1, read on the forward strand.
TTAGGACTTAATAAAAATATGCAATTATTATTACAAAACTCAAATTGTACTATTATTATTAGAGGCTTTTGAGTATCAGAAAGAGACAATATATTATTTACCAGTGAAAGAATCCTTTAATATGAAAGATATATTTTCATTTTCAATAAGGAGACTGAGGTACACAAGGGAAAACAATTTCCTCAGTGTTACATAGACAGAAGAGCTACAAATATGTGTGTCCCTCATGAATATATATCTTTCTTTATCAGAAAAAATTAGGGAGATGTCTGCTGAATTTTTATATATGAAAATAAAGGTATGGTAAAGTGTTTATCTAATTGCTCACAGACATCCCTGTTGCTTCAATTCATAGTTGTATAACTTTCTAGAATGTCCTGTGTGAGTGATGGCCATAGGGTTCTAACAGCTCTTGTAATATCAGCCTTTCCATAATGTTTGTAAAATAATCATTTTGTATTTTTATTTCATCATTTCAGCTATAAAACACAATTTTCTGAATTTATGTTTATATCAACTTATCTTCAAAGGCATAGGGAAAGTTAGGACTTTATGCTATCAATTAAAAACATACATAGCTCTTCATTATAAAACTGATCCCACTTCTTCTCATTAAATGTTTGAACCCAGAAGTCAAAATAAATTACATATATATTTTGTGTTCTCTGTATATGTCACATTTGGTTACCTAATTCTGGCAGAACAACAGGCATGTGGAAAGGAGGGAATTGCAGTCCTCAACTATACTTCTCCAATACCTAACCAGGAAAGAAGCAGAAACTCTAAACAAAGGATGATTTAAGTAGCTCAGCCAGCACCTCACCACAGGGACCAATGGCATGTGCAAGAAGCACATCAAATAATGACTTTTGTAGTTTTTTTCATAAGTTTCTTGTTCAAAACCAAACTTTTACAAAGATTTTCATAACAATCAGCATGCTAAAGTGAACTAAATATGGCCTGAGAAGGACTTCGTACTTTTATATTTGAGTCCTTGTGGATGAACTGCAACCTACCTTAGTAGGTAGACAAAACTGAAAACCTCACTTAGGAGTATGTGCCTGTAACAATAACTGAGTCTTGGCCAATCTCAGTGGCCATATTTCAATCATTCATACACTATTGAGTTTTCAAATTGTGTTCAAATAAGGCAAATGCCAATCTGTAACCAATCCAGTGTCATGTACCTAACTTCCTATTTCTGTACATCATTTCCCTTTTTTTTTTTTTTTTTTTTTTTTTGTCTATAAATCTTCTTCCACCACGTGGCTGTGCTGGAGTCTCTGTCAATGTGCTGTGATTCTAGGGGCTGTCCGATTCGCGAATCATTCATTGTTCAGTTAAACTTCTTTAAATGTAATTTGGCTGAAGTTTCTGTTTTATCAGACGATGTCAGAAGCAGAATCTGAAGTGGAGCTTCTAGCGACCCCCAGGAGCTCTTAGTGAACAAGCAAAGCACTTGCAGGACCCGCTTGTGTCCATTGATCTCTGGAGTGACTGCGGGTTGTGGCTAAGCTCTCAGATTTCCGAACTCCACAGATTTGTGTTTTGAGCTCTCCGAGTTCCTTTAAGCAAATTTCTGATACAAACTGGGTTTAGAAATTGTGACAAAAACTGGACTGGGTTCAGAAATGGATTTGATCTGGGAATTAACTGGCTTGGATACAGTTAGAAGCCTCTTATATCTGACTGGGGCAGAAAGGAACTGGTTAAGCAGTTATATGGCAGGGGTTATAAAATTTGGCTTTAGAAAATTTACAGGGATTTTTGTGTTCTACCCTTTGTTTTGTTTTTCTTGCATGCTTAGGTAGGAAAAAAAAATCACTGGCTAAGTTAATCAAGAGAACGTGAGAGTAAAGCCAATATTTTAGGTGAAAATGGGATCCTTAATTTCTGGAAAACTGAGTTCCTTCCGGCTTATACATTAGGCCTGGGAGGCAGCAAAGTTTTACATAAATGACAAAATCTTACTGAAGATAACTAACTGTGGAATATTCTGAATGAACAAAAATACCTTGAAGTACATTTAAAAATGAGAGCTCTCAGTAAAGTTCCTTTTGGCTAAGAACCGGTTTGACACTGTGGGATGATAACTGCTATTTTCTTTGAATGAATCTGTCTTACACTTGTTGCTGACTGCTATGGGTGACAGGATTAGGCATGTACAAGACCATGGGACATGGGGAGCTTTATCCTCCCCAAAAGGAGAAACTTGATAGCTGATAGAACCACTGGAAAACGTCCCCTCATGACCGAAGAGTGGCTGCCTAAACTTTTTTTTTTTTGAGGCAGAGTCTCGCTTTGTCGCCCAGGCTGGAGTGCAGTGGGATCTTGGCTTACTGCAAGCTCTACCTCCTGGGTTCACGCCATTCTCCTGCCTCAGCCTCCCAAGTAGCTGGGACTACAGGTGCGTGCCACCATGCCCGGCTCATTTTTTTGTATTTTTTTTTTTTAGTACAGATAGGGTTTCACCGTGTTAGCCAGGATGGTTTCCATCTCCTGACCTCATGATCCACCTGTCTCAGCCTCCCAAAGTGCTGGAATTACAGGCTTGAGCCACCTCTGAGAACCACTGGAAAAAATCCCCTCATGACTGAAGAGCGGCTGCCTAAACTTTTGATTCAATGTTGGCTGCAATGGGTAGGTCTTTCTGTGGCCTTCTTGAACTCTTTATCTTCCCCACCCTGCCATAGGCAATACATTTCTGTCTCTACTTTTCGTTTCCTAACTTTTTTATTACCAGGGCAACCCTCTTGCCAAGAGACTACTTGTTGAAACTCCTAGTCGGAGGTTGGATTAAAGATGAAAGGGCTCATTTGGGGGCAAATTTAAGTCTTGCCAGTTTGATATTGGGTGATAAGCAGAGTGGCTAATGTCTATGTTTTATCACATGTATTTTGCTTTGGCCAGAATGAGAAAAGGTAATTTTCCTTTGTGATGCATCTTGGCCCACAGGGCGATGGTGTGGCAAGCTGGGTCACTAGGGTCACTCAGGGAAAGAAAATCTAGAAGTCTGGTATACTGGTGACACAGCTTTGATGACTGGAGAAACTTTAGGGTCCTTGGTCTTGTGCCAGTTTAGATAAAATGACACAGATACTTGTGGAGTGGTTTTAAGGAGTGAAAAGTTTAATAGGTAAGAAAAAAGGAAGGAAGAAGAAAACAGCTCACCTGTACAGAGACAGAGGGAGGGGCAATTCAAACAAAGAGAAAATCCCGTGTGCAGCAGAAATGTGGCTACTTATATCGGGATGCTGGAGAAGTCTGTGTCTGGTTTCCATAGGCCCCAGGGGATTGGTATAACCAGATATTCATTTATGTAGAACACAAAAACCTGGTCCTCCCACTTTAGGCCTTTAATATGCAAGTACAGGTCACCATGATGTTTCAAACACATGGGTGGCCATGACACTTGGTACACTTGGTGACAAGGAAAAGACTGTGAGAATCACCATGTTGAGTGAATCCAGTTTCTAATGGTTGGCATTTGCATATCAAAGCTTGCTGGTCCAGCCCTTTAAACCCCTTTTTCTGTTAGAAAAGAGTTGTTTAAGATCTAGTCATAGCCTGTCACTTTTGGCTTTGTGAAAACTTCCCTTCCTTGTGTAGTTGTTTGTGACAGAGTCCACTTGTTTCTCATCCCACTGACCCAGAAATGCAACATACCACAGAGCTGATTACCATGAGATAACCTAATGATCAATACCAACATCAAATAATAATTTTCCCCCTTCATGTGTGTTTTCTTAAGATAGCCATTCCAAAACTCCTGCAGACAAGACTAGGAATTAATGCCCATAGACCTTAAGAAAAGTACCCCCACAGCCCCCTGCACAGGGACTCTCTCTACCACTTCCAGGCAGCTGGTTGAGCTCTCTGCCACTTCTGAACTTTCTGTCAGTTCTCTGTCATTATCTTTAATATCTCTATGTACTGTGAGTAATACATTTATTCTATTTTATACATTTTGATTTTGGTTTCTCATTTCATTGTGTTTTACTTAACACACACGTCTGAATCTCACTTCCTCACCTCCATCAGAGCTTTCCAGGGTCTTGGTTTACTGCAATTCTCATGAGATAGACTTCAATATAAAATTGGACAGAAATCATAACAATATAAATCACAACACTGCTGAATATATTTAGTAACAGAGCAATTAGGAAAGTAAAACTAATTACAATGCATTACAGAATTTTCATTTACGAACAAATAGGAGATGTAAAACTAAGGTAAAATAAAACACCTTTGTTGAAGTTGTGTACCTATTTGCCTTTTAAAAAATATTATCTACTAGGCTATAGAACGATGCCAACAGATAATGACAGGTTGCAGGAGATGGAGGATGGGAGAATGTCTAATGGGTATAAAGCTTCCTTTGAAGTGAAAAAATGCCTTGGATCTAGACAGTGGTGGTAGTGGCAAAATATTGCAAATGTATTAAATGCCAATACATTGTACATATTAAGTGGATAAAGTGTTTAATTTTTGGCATAAAAATTTTTAATCAATTGTTTAAGAAAAAAAAACAACACAAGTGGATGGCCAGATTTGACTAAAAGGCCATAGTTTGTTAGATCTTGCTTTATGCTATAAATTTAATTCCCACATATTTGAAATAGTAAATAGTAAATTATGTCATTTTTGTTATTTATATTACAAACATATCATGTTTTTGAACTATATTATGATTTTTTTTTTCTTTTTTTTTTTTGAGACAGTCTCACTCTGTCACCAGGCTGGAGTACAGTGATCTCAGCTCACTGCAACCTCTGCCTTCTGGGGTTCAAGCGATTCTCCTGCCTCGGCCTCCCAAGTACCTGGGACTACAGGCACACTCCACCATGCCCAGCTAGTTTTTGTGTTTTTAGTAGAGACGGGATTTCACCATGTTGGCCAGGATGGTCTTGTTCTCTTGACCTCATGATCCACCTACCTCGGCCTCCCAAAGGGTTGGGATTATAGGCATGAGCCATCGCGCCCGGCCTGTACTATGTATGCAATTTTATCAACAGTAAAATTGTTGGGGAAATTTTTTGATTTGTTTAATTGTAAGGGTGCATATTTTATTTTGATGTATACAAAATTGCTTCTGGTGCTGTGCAATATTAGTGAATTCCTTCTTTCAGTAACCCCATGAGGTGGATAATACTGTGACCACCATTGTCATTTCATTGGTGAGAAAGCTGAGGCAAGTATGGTTTAAATGCCTTGCCCAACCCACATCATTATGTAATGGTTTCTCAGAGATTTGAATCAAGGTGACCTGAATTCAGACTGCCAGCTCTTAACCACCATATTATGCTGACTCTTCTATTTGGGAATTTTACAGAAATAATTTATTGGCATTATTTCTATTTATTTGAGCATCAGTAACTTTAGGATCTTTTATATGTTATTTGCTATTTTTACTTTGAATTACCTATTCATACTTTCATCAACTTTTATGTTAGATTGTTTGTCTTTTTTGGTTGTTTTGTAGTAGTCACTAGACAGTGGACACCAATCTATTGTTACACGTGTCATAGGATAGGTTTAATGTAAATAAACACGAGTTTATAAGCATGATAAAACAACATTACTAACCTCTGGCACTATATTAGTTCTGTGTTTCTTTATATATGTATCAGTTCCTGGATGATTTGTATGAAATATTCTATTACAAACTCTTCCTATAATTTCTCTAGTATCAATGTTATACTGTGAGTGAGTGTATATGTATATATATATAGTCATGATTTATATATACATATATAAATATATATACAAATGTAGTGATATACATATATAATATTTACATTTAAATCATTAGGCTGGAGAATACTTGTGTGATAATTAGTAAATAGTAAGGCTTCTTACTAACAAAGATAACTAGGTTTCTGTCCATCTGGACCACTTTTATCATAAAGTGCTTCCCTGATATGTACATTAAAGAAGGTGTATGACTTGACTTAGCTATTTTCCACAAAACTTATAAACTCATTGTATACTTTGCATACTTTTTGTGATTCTAAAGGATTTCATGTTTCTATTTTATATTTAGAGAAGAAATGGATCAAAAGACCCTTGGAAAAAGAGAAAAATTAGACATGATTATTTGAAGTATAGTATGTGGAATAATAATTATTACTTCAAACTATCTTCAATAAACACACTGAATTTCACCACATATCTATCAGGTAACCAAGTGATGCAGTTTCTTGTTTTAAAATAATTGGACATCTATATGTACATGTATGTTTAGCAAGATTAACAATACACTAAATCCCTTCATAATGAAATTCCTATATTATCACAATCAAAAATTAAGAACTTACATTTGTCATTAAAGGTCAAAAATGAGAATAGAACCTATATGAAATTTAGAATTTTAGTTCTTTTTTTTAGTACTGTGAATAATAATGATGATATTTTAATGGAAAATGCACTGAATTTATAGAATGCATTTGGCACTATGGTCATTTTCACAATATTTAGTCAGGCCATCAATGAACACGGGATGTGTTTCCATTTGTTTGCATCATCTATGATTTATTTCAGAAGAGTTTTGTGGCCTTCCTTGTGAAGAACTCTCACCTTCTTGGTTAAGTATATTTCTAAGTATTTATTTAATAATAATTATTATTGTTGCAGATGTTTTTATATGGTTTGAGGTTTTCATTTGATTCTCAGCTTTGATGCCCATATAGCAAGAGCAAGACTAAGAAAAAAATCTAGAGGTGTCACATTACCTGACTTCAAACTATACTACAGGGCTATTGTTAACAAAACAGCATGGTACTGGTATAAAAACAAGCATGTAGACCAATTAAACAGAAGAGAGAATTCAGAAATAAAACTAAATACTTATAGCCAATTAGTCTTTGACAAAGCAAACAAAATCATAAAGTGGGGAAAGGACAACCTATTCAATAAATGGTGCTGGGATAATTGGCAAGTCACATGTAGAAGAAAGAAACTGTATACTCATCTCTCACCTTATACAAAGATCAACTCAACATGAATCAAATAATTAAATCTAAGACCTGGAAGTATAAAAATTGCAGAAGATAACATGTGAAAAACTCTTCTAGACATTGACTTAGGCAAAGACCTCATGACCAAGAACCCAAAAGCAAAGGCAACAAAAACGAAGATAAATAGATGGAACTTAATTACACTAAAAAGCTTCTGAACAGCAAAAGAAATAATCAGCAAAGTAAGCAGACAACTCACAGAGTTAGAGAAAATCTTCACAAACTACACATCCCACAAAAGATTAATATCCACAGTCTACAAAGTACTTAAACAAATCAGCAGGAGAAAAACTAATAATCCCTAAAAACGTGGCCTAAGGACATGAATAGACAGTTTTCAAAAGAAGATATACAAATGGCAAATGGCCATAGTTTAAAAATCCAAAAATAGTAGATGTCGGCATGGTGCTAATAAGGGAACACATTTACACTACTGGTGGGAAAGCAAACTAGTACAACCACTATGGCAAACAACATGGATATCTCTTAAATAACTAAAAGTAGAACTGTCGTTTGATCCAGCAATTCCACTGCTGGACATCTATCCAGAGGAAAATAATTCATTATATGAGAAAAACCCATATACACACGTTTATAGCAGCACAATTCACAATTGCAAAACTGTTGAACCAGCCTAGATTCCCATCAACCAATAGGTGGAAAAAGAAAATGTGAGATAAATAGACACATGTGTGTGTGTTTGTATATACACACATATATACTATGTATATATTATATATGTGTGTGTATATATATAATATATGTGTATATATATCACATTTACTTTATCCACCCATTACTTTATCCATACATTCCATATGTATAAGGGAATACTACTCTGCCATCAAAAGAGACAAAATAAACCTGGATGTAGTTGGAGACCATTTTTCTAAGTGAAGTAATTCAGGAATATAAAACCAAACAATGTATGCTCTCACTTATAAGTGGGACCGAAGCTATTAGGATACAAAGGCATAAGAATGATATAATGGACTCCCGGAACTCAGAAGGAAGGGTAGGAGCAGGGTGAGGGATAAAACACTACACATTGGGTACAGTGTGTATTGCTTGAGTAATGGGTGCAACAAAATCTGAAAAATCACCACTAAAGACCTTATCCATGTAACCAAAGACAAACTTTCACCTAAAAACTTTTGAATAACTAAAACAAAAAAGAATTTTAAAAGACGAATATTTTTAAATGATCAGAAAAAATAGAATTGGCTCAAAAAAACCAAACACATTGTAAAATTAGTTCGTTTTGTAGTGGAAACTAGGTATGAGTTGCTATATTTCTAATTCCACATACTTTCCACTGGGAAATGACAGAAACTCTAAAATAGTAAGCATTTTTTATCAAAGCTTTTAGGAAAAAAAGTGACAATGAAGTTGGATGCACAATAAAAGCCAAGCAGCACTACTCATCTCAAAATATCAAGAGGAAGAGAGAGATTTTTTATACAATCTAATTATTTAATAGTTTCCTTAGAGACAGTTAAAACAACACAATCCTGCATGAAATGAATCCAAAGTATGCCGAGTATGTGCAAAATAGTATTGATACTGTCAGTGCACTTCTTAATGTTCTTGTTTACATGTACAATGTTGATATGTAGTTAAGCTTAATTTTTTTCATGTAAACTGTGAATTAGAACAATAAATTTCAATCGAAGCTCAATAAATTTCAATATAAGCTCATATGGCTTTACATCATTTTTGTTTTCCCTAATGTTTTCCTCCTTGAAGTGAAATATTTCTAACAGTTAAACAGGTACTAAATATCTGAAAAAAAAAAAATTGACTTGACAAGGTAAGTTTTGAAAGATGTTTTGTTACAAGAAGAAAGGAATCTTGTATCACAACCTGTTCTTGTTGTAGTAAACTGAAGGAGTCTCATTTATCGGGTTTCCCAGCTTCCAGCCTCAGACGTAATTAATCTCTTTTTCCCTTCTTTCCTGTTCTAACAAACTTCCAGACACAAAACAGACATTTAGTGATGATGAATATCACAGTTGCCACACAGGCCAGCAGGAACCCAATCACATCCAAAGAGTGGTACTGGAACCAGGTGAGGTCATGGGCTGCAACCCGAAGGTGTTTGGCTCCTTTATGGCGCATGACAAATTCAATCCAAAAGACTGCTCGGTCCAGGGGCTTCACTGGTTGATCATGATGAATTCTTGATAATTTCATAGCATTCTCTTTATATCTAAATGATAAACACAAAGGTATCAACATTGAAAGTAAGTTAATTTGGCCAGGCGCAGTGGCTCAAACCTGTAATCCCAGTACTTTGGGAGGCCGAGGCACGCGGATCACAAGGTCAGGAGATCAAGACCATCCTGGCTAACACGGTGAAACCCCGTCTCTAGTAAAAATACAAAAACAAAAACAAAAACAAAAATTACCCAGGCGAGGTGGCACACACCTCTAGTCCCAGCTACTTGGGAGGCTGAGGCAGGAGAATCGCTTGAACCCAGGAGAGGGAGGTTGCAGTGAGCCAAGATTGCACCATTACACCCTCAAAAAAGAGTTAGAGAAAATCTTCACAAGCTACACATACCACAAAAGATTAATATCCACAGTCTACAAAGTACATAAACAAACGAGCTGTGAGTGAGTGAGACCCCCTCTCAAAAAGAAAAAAAATAAACAAATAAATATAAAAAATAAAGTTAGTTAATTTGCTTGAGCATATCAAGTCTATGAAAGATTTTTAAAGTGTCATATGATTCAATGTAAATGTAATAGAATTGACATAGAATTTCTGTATTTTAATTTGAGTCATCATAGAAAGTTTGCCTTTTAAATTGTATTTCAGAATTGACAAATATTTTTAAAGTAAAAATGGAAATTCAGGTGAGAAAGTTACTTATTTGAGGCAGAGAACATATAAGCAATTTTATTTTTTTTAATTTTTAGTTTTTTTGAGTACATAGTAGGTGTATATATTTATGAGGTACATGAGATGTTTTGATGCAGGCTGTTATGTGAAATAATCACATCATGAAGAAAATGGTACCCAACTCTTAAGCAAATTTATCCTTTGTGTTATGAAATATCCAATTATGCTCCACTAGGTCTCAAACAGGCATTCACAATCATGCTCAGCATCATGAGTCATTTTAAGTGGTGAAAGATATATACTTAAAATACAGTTTGAGAATTTTCATCCTTAAGTTTCTAAAGATGAATTGTGTTATATGGGTGAAATGCCTCATAGCCATGAGCTCTACTTCTATTCTAATCTTTTGTGTCCTACTGTTGCCCACCCAGTAACCAGAATGATTTTTTTTTTTTTGAAATTAAAGTCAGATTATGACACTGTCTTGATTAAGACTTTTGCCTGACTTTTCATCATATCAAGAATAAAATCCAACTCTGTTATTTGATCTTCAGGATCTTCCATTATCAGACACTGACAAGCCCTTCTCCAAACACTTTCCCATGCACACTAGGTCTTCTAGGGACTTTGGCCTTATATTTTTCTTTAAGTTTCCATCTTAGCACCTTACACATTGTGTCCCTCTACCCACGCCTGGAGTACTCTTTCTTGCAACAACTCAAGGCATTCTTCTATCTCTTTTTGAAGCAACCCTTTAAATGCTACCAAAAAGAGAGTCTTTCCCTGGCCACTCTATGATAGAACCCCTAGGATTTCCTGTATTTTGTGTGCTTATTTTGATATTATTTGACACTTTGATTCTTAAAATACATCATATGTCTTCTAAAATACAAATTGAAGTATAAAATACATAAAATAAATGTACACACACTAAGTGAAACAGCTCAAAAATGTAAGATTATCTTAAACATTATTTTGAAGTGAAGATACCAATTTACCTATCAGATCATGATAGAGACAAATAAAATATGAAATACCCATATTATAAAAGAATTTGCTGTAAAAAGAAATGAAATGTTAATACACACAACATAAATAAAGCTAAAAACAATAAAAACAACAAAAATTGTACTTGGTGAACGAAGTCATTTTCACAACATAATAAGTTGCCTGATTCAATTTATATGAAATATGTAGAGAGAATAATCTATAGAGAAGATAAGAAAATTGGTGTTAGCCTAGGGCTAAGGGGTCATGGGAAGTGACTTCTATACCATATGGTTTCTTTTATGTTGATAAAAATGTTCTAAAATGATATAATGGTGACGGCTTCATGACTGCAAGCACACTAAATACATTTGGATTTTATAGTTTAAGTAGTTGGGTTTTCTGCTGTGGAAATTAAATTTAATTATCAAGTCTGTTACAATAATGATAATAAAAATAAATTTTTCAGTGAGAAAACAGATATACTTTGAGACATTTTAGATATTGAATTAAAATATTTTATTATATGACTTCAAGTTTATCCTTTCTACTGTGGATTGATTATGTCACGTTTATTTTAATATGTCTTTGTATCTATATCACTTTAAAATTAGTTTTGTGTAGAAAATTATTTCAATAATTGGTTATTCATTAAATGTACGTGGTTCATATAAAATTTTTAAATAACTACTCAACCATATAAGCAGATTGCAGATTGTTTAAATCATTTAAATTCTTTCAAAATCAGACTCTTATATAAAGGATAAAAGTCATACTCACTATTGACAAGAGAACCGATCTAAAAATACCACTGAGTAAAAAAAATGTTATACTCACAAAGGATCATTTATTACTGTCTTCAGTGCATTGAGTAAGTCTGTACTCGACATTGTGTCGAAGTCCAATCTAACAGCTGCTCCTTTGGCCTTCATGTGTGCAATGTTATCAGGTTGATCGGCAAACAATGGAACGCCCACCATAGGGACCCCATGGTAGATCGCCTCGTAGATGCCATTGGCTCCACCGTGAGTTATAAAAGCTCTGGTTTTTGGATGACCTAGGATTGAAGGAATTTTAGCAAAATTATTCATAGGAATAAAACGATACAAGCGCAATGGAAGAATCTGAATGTGATAGTGTTTCCTTGATAACACACTGAACTGAAATGAAATTGCTTTTCACACTTCACAGGAAGGAGCACCTAATTCTGCTGGAGATGTAAGTGAAGGCTATGTGGTGTGTTTAACTTCAGACTGAAAAGATTAATAAAATATTACCAGTTGAACTAACAAAAAGTGAAATTTGGACAAGGAAATATAATGTGCAAAAAAGAAAACAGCACAGAAAAGGGATGGGCATGTAAGAATGTGCTCTCATTTTTGTTTGTTTGTTTTTTTAATGGAGACAGAGTCTCTCTCTGTCACCCAGGCTGGAGTGCAGTGGTGCAGTCTCGGCTCCCTGCAACCTCCACCTCCCAGGTTCAGGCAATTCTCCTACTCAGCCTTCTGAGTAGCAGCGACTACAGGGAAACCACCATGCCACGTTAATTTTGGGTATTTTAATAGAGACTGAGTTTCACCATGTTGCCTAGTATGGTCTTGAATTCCTGAGCTCAGTCAATCCGCCCACGTCAGCCTTCCAAAGTGCTAGGATTACAGGCGTGAGCCACCTGGTCTGGCCAGAATGTGTTCTCTTAAGTTCAGTCATAGTGTGTGATATGTGGGGTGTGCAAGGCAGCAAGAAGTGAGATGGTGGTGGTGCTAGAATTGAGGAAGGACAGGTCACACTTCATTATGAAATGTGTCAACACTTTTCGATTAAGATTAGAGATTTAATCCCACACAAAATGCAGTGTCCCTGGTGATAGCAGAAGAGCTGTTATTTTTGGTGACTTTTGAAATAACCCTACAGAAGAGGAAAGTAAGGCTGTAGAAATATGAGAAAAGAAGACAACCCAGGAAGTGTCAGAAAAATTCTGTGAGAGGAAATAACACCTGAAATAAAGATACTCTGATCATAAAGAATGTGGGTGCCTATCATAAAATGCCAACAATTATTGTTTATTCTTTTCACCCTAGGACTGGAAAATAAATATACAGAAGTTTCATTTTATTTTTAAGTTTTTCCATAACAAATCTTCAATAGTCTTGTTTCATGAAGACTATTAATACTCTAATAATCTGTTACTAATATATTCAATATTTGTTCTCCAGAGACTTACCAAGAAGATCATTCTGGGGTAGCCACTTGTACAGCTGAGTATTGAGTCCTAAGGTATCTGGTTTATTCCCATCAAATCTCCACAGAACCTGTTACAGTGAAGAAAATATCTTATTCCATGAGAGGAGCTCAAAAGTTATAGAATGTTAGAACTCTAAAGAGATTAACAATGAGAACAAGGGATGTCAAGTAACAAGAACTACTCAGACTGATGTAAATGGAATACTCACATTTCATTTCCATATTTTTATAATTAGTTAGGTATATAAGAAATCATGATTTTTCAAAATAGTAGCTTAGACAAATAAGATTATCAATGAAAAGTTCAAGTATTTAAAAAGTTGTTACACTTTTCAAAAGAAAACCTATATGGGGCAAACCTCTATATGAAAAAAAGCTTAACATCACTGGTCAAAACCACAAAGAGATACCATCTCACATCAGTCAGAATGGCCATTATAAAAATCTCAAAAAATAACAGATGCTGGCGATGTTATATAGAAAAAGAAATGCTTATACTCTGTAGGAGGGTGTGTAAGTTCAACCACTGTGCAAGACAGGGTGGCGATTCCTCAAAATCCTAGAGGCAGAAATACTATTCAACCCAGCAATCCCATTACTGGGTATGTATCCAAAGGAGTATAAATTAGAACATGCACATGTATGTTCGTTACAGCACTATTCATCCTCTCAAAGACATGAAATCAATCTAAATGCCCATCAATGATGGATTGGATAAATAAAATGTGGTATATGTACACAGTGAAATATTATGCAACATATGCTGGGACTTATTGGAGGGTGGGGGTTGGGAGGAGAGAAAGGATCAGGAAAAATAACTAAAAGGTACTAGACTTACTACTTGCGTGACGAAACAGTCTGTACAACAAGCCCCCAAGACATAAGTTTACCTATGTAACAAACCTTCCCATTTACCCTGAAATTAAAAGTTAACAAACAAAATTTCATTTTAAAAAGATAAAACATTTTTATAATTATATGCGTTAAAATTTTTGGGTACTCAGCATTCTAGTGTGAAAAAGCACTAACAACTTACTAATGACCTATATGCTTATTCTGTGTTAATGTATTTTATGAGTTTTCATCTACCAAATTTAACATGATGTATTCATTTTTTGAGTAATATGGGAAGTAGTTCACTTATATCTACTTTTCTGTATGTTATTTTAATAGAGTTTGATGTCTTTGATTGATAAAAATGCATGTATATAAAATAAGCTACCTGGAAGAAGTCAATTAATGCTGCAAAGGTAGCATGTATAACTTCTTTGAAATTACAAATTATCAAGCACTACTGCCAAGAAAAATTTCAAGTGATAGCTTTCGACACAAATTAGAGTATTCTCAGTATTGCTAATTTTGGATACTTTTCAACATAAAAATGAGGAACCTATTGGTACCACGAATAAAAGTACAACTCTTAAATAAATTCAAAATTGTATTTTGCTGAATTTTGGTCAACTGGTTGCTAACACTTAGACAATGTGCTACAAAATTTTGACAACAGTGATTAATATGTTCTGCTATAGCCAAGACATTTTTATGTTTATTTTACTAATTTTGGAACCTCCAAGGAATCCTTATAAATTAAAAAATAATTTACAGTGTTTAAGTTGTATTTGTCACATCAGTGTTAAAGTAACTGAGTTTTTGGCAAAATATTAGTATAGGCCATTACAAGAAGGCTATGTCAGACAGGGAACTAAAAAGTAATTGACAAATACACATTTTATTCGATATAAAAGAAAACATGTTCCTACTATGTACTATGGAGGCGTCATCTGAACCTGTTCCCCTGCCTGGCTTCCTTCTGCTTGACTCCTTCCTATATTTCCCTCAGCAAGGCAGGCTGCTTTTTCTCTTTCTCCAAATTTGCCTATTTGTGTTGGTCTTTATATTAGTTGTCTGACAGCCTAGGCCATCCTTTTGTCTGAATAGTGCCCTGAATATCACACAAATAGGTCTGCTCCAAAATATACAGGAAGTACATAAGGCTGGGTAACATGGCAACACTAAACTGCATGATTCATGTCAGACTTTTTAAATACCTGCTATTGGTCTAGTGAAGTTACTATAATGCTATGTTTTCTATCGTCTGTAGGGTGTACAACACCCTCAGGGAATCTTAAACAAAAGGATCAAATCACAGGGGCAGAATTTGGTGATAGCTCTTACCTGACCCCAATATCATGATAATACCAAAACTTTAGCTGCAACTCTTAATTATATTGATTCCTGATCACAATATTAATGCCAAATTAATTACTAATGAAAAACACCCTCTGTATTATTTTAGCATCTTCCCTATATATTTTTGATTTTGAGTTAATATCTGAGATAATTAGTGCTTTCCCAACAGCTGAATTTATAGGCAGGAAGTTTCTACAGTTGGATTCTTTACAAACTTTAACAATCTCTTTCAGCAGTTTTTCACAACATTAAGACATTTTATCTAACCTTTTGTGGGATCTTAGCAAGGGCTGATGCAATTACGTTGGCCCTTTCTTCTGACATGTTACTGATCATCGACCCCAGAGAAAACACCACAACACCATTGTCTCCAGAGCTCTGGACAAATTCTTCCATTTCCTGTGAAAAAAAGAATGTGTTCCATCATAATAGATTATCAGCACAGCAAGCACTGTGAAACAATTGGTATACAAACTAAAAAGAGAAAATCTCGTTTTTTGACTGACTCGATTATTCAGTTTTTTTGCAAGATGTATAATATTAGATAGGATGCCTCTGTTAAGGGTATTTGTATAAATATGTGTGTGTGCATATTTGTGTGTGTGTGTGTGTGTGTGTGTGAAAGAGAGAAATGAAATAGAGCTCTTACACAGTATTTGAGGAGATACCCGAACTCTTCATTTATAATATTATAAGTACTAATGTAGGCTCCTTAAAGTGGCACCACTTGGTTTTAATGCTATATTGTTGTTCTGCTAAATCACATATGTTTATTTTACACAGGTTTTCTACAGAATTATTTTAGTTGGAAGTCATTAGTGGTTGACTTCCCTGACTCTGAGCACTGAGGAAAAGTTACTCACAGCTGGGATTATGTAAATCTACATTTATCTTACTATAATCCTTTACACGTCACTTAAAGTTTGTCGGAGTTTTCCAGTCTTTTTTCAAAAAAAGAAAAAAAAAAGTAACTGTAAAAAGTGGTGGTTAAGAATCACTGACATGCTGGAGTCTGCTATTGTGGTTTGGAATTTCTATGAATTAATTCTAAGAGTCTCATTTATAATACAGAATTGTACAGAATATAGTAAGATAGTTGAATGATCATATTTTTCAGCTGATTGTTTCGGTGGAACACCTATTGCCCTGAAATCACACTGTTAAATTGATGTGCTATCTTTAACTGCATGTGAGGAACTCTCATCATCTCTTTGCTGTGTCTCAGAGGCAGCAGCACTTGCACCAGAATGGAAGAGACTGCCAGGCCTTTCTGCAGAGGAGATTTGGTCACCTTCTTGAGTAGCTCGCTCACACCACATACAAATCTTGGTGAAAATGTACTTGGCTGGAATTTATTGAGAATCATTCTGACTTGTGTTCCCCAATCTATGCCAATTTTTAAAGTTAAATAATTTCAGATGTAATCATTGGGGTAAAACTTTCTCTTAAGTGTTCTTTGCAAAACAAAGGGAAAAAAAAGTCCAAATGCTTATTTGCAGACCACATATGGCTGAGTATTTTTTAAAATATGACTTTCAGTGTTAAGACATTAGTGTTAATGATGTCAGAGTCACTGTAGTACTGTTCCAGGTAATACATGGCATATCCAGGTATTGTGTGTGATTGCAGTGACCTGTAGCCACATTTGATGTAACTTATGTTCAGTGTTTTGTCTCAGTGGCTTGATGCTCAGAGCTTTCTTCATCCACCCAGGGTTAAAGTAATATAACCACTGTTTACAGATTCATTATTGAGGTAGACTAATTGTTTCCCATTCTGTGACAACTTAAGAAAAAACACAATTTATGTAAGGAATTTTATAAAAGTATTAAAAGTTCTAAAAGGAAAATAAGTTTTTTAATAACATTTCTGTCTAGAAATGTTATCAAGGTAAATATGTATGTTTTCATCATGGCTTTTGTTCTATTTTCATAGCTCAATGTAAAATGGTGACATTTATTTAGACAATTTTGTTATTATTGTCTATACTTTTTCTCCAGCAAAAAATGTGTCATCTTGTAATATTTATAATTTTCTACCTTGCTTTAATTGTATTATGGCTGACTGTAATTGAATAGTGTATTGATAAAATTATTATAATGCTACAGCATGCATCCAGTAGGTTGTTTGTTTTTTTTTTTTTTTTTTTTTTTGAGACGGAGTCTCACTGTGTCTCCCAGGCTGGAGTGCAGTGGCGTGATCTCGGCTCACTGCAAGCTCCGCCTCCCGGGTTCACGCCATTCTCCCGCCTCAGCCTCCCAAGTAGCTGGGACTACAGGCGCCCGCCACCGTGCCCGGCTAATTTTTTGTATTTTTAGTAGAGACGGGGTTTCACCGTGTTAGCCAGGATGGTCTCGATCTCCTGACCTCGTGATCCACCCGCCTCGGCCTCCCAAAGTGCTGGGATTACAGGCTTGAGCCACCGCGCCCGGCCGCATCTAGTAGGTTTTTAATTATTCCTTCATTTAAGATGTTTCGTTACTTCCAATGTTTATTTTGTGAATATTTTCCGTAAATATTAAATATGTATATCTTGATTTTTTCTCTGTATGATTTCATGCAAATATCTTATAAAACCAATGGCTATATGCATTTTTAACACTTGATACATTTGCCAATTGTCCTTTTCTATGAAAATATACATAAATTATCTGAGAATCTAATATTTAATTGAATAGAAAGCAACTTGGGTTTACAATTATTTCATATAATAAACAATTAGAAAATGGGTTTCACAACCATTGATTTTCATTCAAAGCTTTCTTCAAGTTAATAACAACAGCTAGTATAAGTAATTAACAACAGCTAGTACTAGTAATTATCACTGTTGTACTACTAGTCATCCTTTTTCTTGTCCTTCTACACCTCCTACTTTCTTCCCCCTCCTACTGGCACTATCGGTTTCCCATAATGTGAGTGGGGAAATCTTTCAAGAGTAGGATAGAGTGGCACAGAATTTCCAATAGTCTCACTTCAGCTTTTGTCTTTTTAGAAAATTACCTTATAAATTCCATACAATTTGCATTCAACCGAGATATTAAATTTTAACCATGGAATAAAATATCAGTTACCATGTTGCTGCTAATAAGGAGGTAGACAAAAATGATCTCTTAAGAGATTACATAATAATGTAATAAAGAATGCTTACTTTTTACCTATTTCTTAGAACAGTGATATCAATTTAAAATATATGAGGTTCTTACTTTTCTTCATAAAGAATATAATGTTACATGATGACAAAATTCTTTTGTTACTGTAAACTAAGGGCACTATTCAGATACAAGTGGTAGAAATTATTGGGTATTTATTATACATGCATTGTTCATTTTTTCTGTGCTTCTCTATCAGGCAGCTATGATGTTGAGACACAAGTTACCCCAGGAAGCTTTACTGAGTTGCTTGTTTTAAGGCAGAAAACACCTGCTGTAATAGGGTATGTTTATGCTAAGATGTAAACCTCTGGAATCTCAATGCAGAATAATTTAAATATTTGAATAAAATCAAGTGAACCCTGGGTCTTGCTTCAAATATTATTAGAATAACACTTTATATTGTTAAGGAATTATTTTCTTGTAAGTTAGAATACTGGTGAAGATCCTTATCACTTATGGTAGAATTTTACAATTTCAGCTCGCTCATCTTACTGTCAGAACTGACATGTCTTCTTTTAATCAAGTCCACAAGGTAACTGTCATATAGAAGACAGGTAGGACTTTGTTAGAGAATGCAGTCTTGAAGCACTGAATAATTAGTTGCTATTAAATGATGAATGATATCTCAAGTGACTTACACATGTTAAGTAATTAGTAGTATTTGTAATGATAAAAATAGCCATAATTGCAAAATTAATAGCATTTCTGAATCACTAACTATATGCCAGAGACATTTAAAGTGGTTTATTTGTATTAACTTTTTTCTACACAACACAATATGAAGTTATTAGTATTACTGCAAAAGTAGGCATAATTATTTCCATCCACTTTCTAGTCCACTTTTCCATCATCTGCTACTTGAATTCATATACAATTTTCTGAATGCTCAGAACTTTCCAGTCTGGCCCTTCTGCAATTCAATCTATTGAACATCTCGGAATCTTTCTTTAGATATAGTTTTATCATGTATTTTCTTTTCTTAACTCTTTTTAGTAGTTCCTAAATGTGCTTAATAAATATTTCAACTCCGAAGGAGTATCTGACTCTTATCTTGCCTGTCAGCATCATCTGATTCTTACTCAGTATCTCCCTTGCAAACTACACTTTGAGGCTTGAGAACTGTCCTGAACACTTTACCTGCTTTTCTTTTTGTGTTTTTTTTTCTCTCCCTCATTATTTCACCTATTCCTGCATATTGTTCAGCTCTCATCTAAATTATTAATACTGGCGACTACAGAATACTCTCTATTATCTATACTGGATGCTTCCTTAGCAGTGGGTTTTCCCTGGAGATAATAGTTTTTACGCAGTTTTTATTGCTTGCGTATATTCTGTCTTTCAAAGTAGAACGTAATTTGTGTTGGGACAGAAACTGTGTACAACACACTTGCCTGTGGTGTGTGCTAATCTCTTTTATAAATATTCTTTGAATGAATGGCCAGTATCTTCTTATGTGTTGCATAATCAAAGCTTAAATTTAACAACCCTATTTTCAAAGTCTCTTAGTATGCCTCTTTATATGTAATAATGATGAAATTCACAAACTTTTGATGGTATCAACATGTATGTGAGTTTTTAATTGGTATGTGCTTTACCTTCCCACTACCCATGTTTCTTCCAGTGTAAGTCAAACACTCCGAAGGAATATAGAACCACTCGCACTGAAAATTCAAAGCAGACAAACAAATAGTAATAGTTTACCTTAGGTAGGGGTTTGGCAGGTTTGCAGTGGAGTCCTCCAACGAACTCAACATTTGGTAAGAGTGGATGAGGAAATTGAAAATCCCAGTAGTTTCGAATAAGCCATATTTCAGCTTTTGCCATTATCTCAAATAATGTAGTGGGTCTTCCTGATAGGAAAAAAGAAAAGAAAAGGTAGATGACACAAGATAATTAAGTAATTTTCTGAAGGAAGTTAGAATAATGTAGGCAAAAATGTAGGTGAAGTGTTTGTGCTTTGTAATATATATACATACGTAGGCATAATTTAATTTTTATGTATTATATATTTTGCCCATGTATATTTACAAGAAAGACAAAGTGGTGAGAGAATCATGAGGGCAAACTATATCCGTTATGCCACATCAGTATATTCACAACCATAAACAAGCCATGGAGAATTAATCTCCATTTCTTTATTTTTGAAGCTTCATAGTAGCAGAAATATATATATATATATATATATATATATATATATATATATATATGCCACTTTTGGGGCTCCATTATCAATGAATTCTACTGTACCATAAGAATAATTTTCTAAGAAATAGTCTAAGTTCCATCATTCATTAATCTAGTCCTTTTATCTTTGGATCTTCTAGTGAACTGTTTATTATTTTGAAATTATAGCTGAAATCCTTGTACCTACTACTGTTTTTGATTCATGTTACGATCTTAATATTAGTTTGTAAGTAATTATATTTACAAATTACAGCTAGAAAATTTTGAGAAATTATTAAAACAGAAATTTGTGTTCAACCTTAATTTGGCTCATATTTTAAATAAACATGCATAGTTTCAAAAATACTACACAGTTATATCTTAATGTTCACACTTCGACAAGATGATTGGCCTTAAAATGAATGGTTTCCATCTTAAAGTGAAGGAGAATAGAAATATTGGAAACTTCAAATTATATGTATTGGTTTTTGATTCTGAAATTGAGACATTTTTCTCTCAACTGTGGAGGAAACTTCCTGGTAACACGGGTACATGTTGCAATTACTAAATAAGGAGACCGAAGTATACAAGAAAAAAACAATTTTGCAATGTTAAATAGATAGTTCTAGGAAAATGTGTAACTACTCAATCTACCAGTAGGCATTCAGCAAGATGTTTCTTGATGAGTATGACATTTTTAGATAAAAAAGTATAATAAAACAGAGGTGTGATTGCTTAAAGAAATCTAAGGTGCACTGATTTACAGATTTATGACTTCCTGGAGTGTTCTGTATGGTTGATGGCCACAGGGTTTTAACTGATCCTATGATTTACCTTTTCTGTAGTGTTTGTGAGTTTGATAATCTTGTCTTTCATTTGATAATTTACTTACAAAACCCCCCACTAGCCTGACTTTATGGCTTTAAACAAGCTCAACTTCAAAGGTACAAGAAAGTTAGATCTCCACGCCACCAATTGAAAAAATTACTTACCTAGAACTTTACTGTAAAACTGATCCCAGTTCTTTATATCCCATACTTGGAACCAAAGGTCAAAATAAACCATATAGATCATATTTTGTACTCTCTCCAAGAAAGTCATTTGATCTCTTAATTCTGACATAGAAACAGGTACATAGGAAGGAGGGAAGAGAAATCCTCCACCATGCTTTTCAAGGGCGTAGCCAGGAGAGAAGCGGAGGCTGTACACAAAAGGTATTTTAAGTAGCTCAGCCAGTAGCTCACCACAGGGGGAAATAGCATCTGCAAGAACAACATCAAATCTTGACTCCTGTAGTTTCTTCATAAGTTTCTTATTAGAAACCACATCTTTACAGAACTTTCTAATCATGTCACCATATGTCCACATCATTTCTTGTACGTGTAAAAAATGTGGCCAAAATGTGTCTTTTCGAATGTCTGACCATCTCTTAACCAATTGTGTGACGCTATCCTCAAACTCAGTTTCAGTTAAAGATGTCGGACAAATTTCAAATTTAAGAGGAGATGGGTTGTTGGGATCAGGAAGAATGGAAGTTGAATATGCCAGTACAGTCACCTCATGACCTCTCTGGACAAGCTCATCCAGAATTGTCTTTATATTCATCCAATGGCTGAATTCTGTGGGCCACACCAGCACCTTTCCACAACTCCCAGAGCTCAAGTAATAGCTCAGCTGTATCAGCAGAAGAGCTGAAGTCCATTTCATAGACATCCTGATGCAATGCAATGCTTGTTTTCCAGTTGCCGCTCTGTTCTGTCATTTCTCATGGTGACATCCAAGTATAAATCAGTCAAGAAGTTAAAATGTAACTTTTACACTTCAAAGTAAATACATTAATCTAACAGTCTGAGCATGTGGATAACAAGGAGACAAATAAAAGGTAGAAGACCTGTTTATACAAGTGAGTTTATTTTCCTTTTCATATTTTTAAGTGCTATAATTCAGCTAATATCAGTGATCTTGGAGAGACACATCACCTGATTCATGTAGTATATTTTAGAATAGTGTCCATAAGAGTAACAGTGAAAGGCTCATATTCCTGCAGTGTCTTTGACACAGAACTAAAGATAAAATAGCTAAACATGGTTCAAAAACTTCTGTAAATTTGTTGAAATATAATTCAGATACCATACAAATTATCAACTAATGTGCAAAATTTAATGTTTCATAGTATATTCAAAGACTTGTGCATCTCCCATAACAGTCAGTTTTAGAAAACTCTTATCTCCTAAAACTAAAGCCTATACTCTTTATCCTTTTACTCCCTACCCCTACTTTCTGCAATTGTCCTATCTTGGGCAAATGCTAATTGAATTTCTATCACTATAGATTTGCCTATTCTGGACATTTTTTAATACATGAAATCATACAATATCTTTTATGACTGGCTTATTTTACTTAGCATAATATTTTAAAGGTTCATGTATGATAGAACATTTATATGTTGATTCTTACTACCATCATGTATGATTTAGAGAGTTTCAAGATGAAACTATCCCTCTAGACTTTGTTGAATTCATCAAGGATAAAGGGAGGGGAAGATATAAAAGTAAACCAGGCCTGCAGTACATTCAGCAGACAGCTTTCGGTTAGTTTGCTCTCTAACTCACTTCCTCATAGTTTTTTCGTTATTGTCTTATAATTATGCAGACACTATTATAAGATTATAGTGCATCTTAACTGTTCTATAGATAATAACTCAAACATTTTGAAATGTTGTTTCCTCACCTCCAGGTCCAGCATTCTGATGAAACTACTGACTCAGCTGGTCTGAAGAATCTCACTGATGTCAGCTAATCTGAAGAACTTCACTGATGCCAGCTGATCTCAAGCAGCTGACTCACCAAATAATGCAGTTTCTAATTCCTGATGATTTTATCTCCATTATCCTGACTAATCTGTGACCCCAATTTTTCAGTCCATCACTCTCCATTATCCCCTTAAAAAATTCAGACCAGAACTCCTTAGGGAGGTAAGTTTCAGAGTCTCCACCTATCTCCCTGCTCAGTGCCCTGCAATTATTAAACTTTTTATTTGCTACAAAATATAATATCTCATTGTAATTGGTCTAATATTGCAGAGTGGGCATATGAAACTGTTGGCCCTATAACAAGGAATCCAGTGGAGGAAATAATGGCAAATATGGTGGAAATAGAAAGATAACTCAAATGAGAAGTGAAACTTGAAGATGTAACTACATTGCTGCAATCTCGTGATAAAACAAATACATGAGGGGTTGCTTCTTATGAAAGACCAAAGAAAGCTGTTTCTTGAGATGGAATCTACTCCTGGTGAAGAATATGTAAACATTGTTGAAATGATAACAATGAATTTAGAATATGACTTAAACTTAGTTAATAAAGCAGCATTACACTTCCAGATGTTTGATTCCAAATTTGAAAGAAGAACCACCATGGGAAAATTGCTATCAAACAACAATGCATGTTAAACAGAAATATTTTGTGAAAAAGATAGGTTAGTGGATGTGGCACCTGCTGTTGTTTTCTTACTTTTAAGAAAGTGCCACAGCCATGCCAACTACTCGCAGCCACTACTCCGATGAGTTAGCAGCCATCAACATTGATGCAAGAAAAACTCTCCACCAGCAACAAATTTACAACTCACTGAAGGCTCAGATGAGTGTTAACACTTTTTAGCAATGAAGTGTTTTTAATTAAGATGTGTACTTTTTTTTGGATTTAATACTACTGCAGAATTAATGGACGGCAGCATTGTGTAAACGTAACTTTTCTGTGCCAGAGAAACCAAAGCAAATGGTGCGACTCACTTTATGGCATGTTTTGCTTTATTGTAGTAGTCTGGAACTAAGTCTGCAACATCTCAAAAGTATTTATTGTATTAGCAAAATCACCTAATATGAGATACTTCTTGAAAATTATTACAAGTGGGGGAGTGGCCAAGATGGCCAAGTAGAAGCAGCTAATATGCATTTCTTCTAGAGAAACAGATGGAGCGAGTAAATACAGCATCTTCAGCTGAAATATCCAGGTACTTGCACTGGAACTAATCAAGGAAGCAACTGATATCCACAGAGAATGGAGAAAAACAAGGCAGCTGTGAATCCATCTAATCCTGGGCTTTTTTTGTTGTTGTTGTTGTTGGTGGTGGTGGTGGTGGTGGTTGTGGTTGGTAGGGTATTTATTACTGCCTCCATTTCAGAATTGATATTGGTCTCATCTTTTTCTCGGTTCATCCTTGGGAGGGTGTATGTGTAAAGGAATTCATCCACTTCTTCTAGATTTTCTAGTTTATTTGCACAGAGGTGTTTATAGCATTCTCTGATGGTGGTTTGTATTTCTATGGAGTCAGTGGTGCTATCTCCTTTATCATTTTTTAATGTGTCTATTTGATTCTTCTCTTTTCCTCTTTGTTAGTCTAGGTAGCTGTCTATTTTACTTTATTTTTTCAAGAAACAGCTCCTGAATTTGTTGTTTTTTTGAATAATTTTTCATGTCTCTATCTCCTTCAGCACCACTCTAATCTTGGTTATTTCTTCTCTTCTGCTAGCTTTTGAATTTGTTTGCACTTGGTTCTCTAGATCATTTCACTGTGGTGTTTGCATGAAATTGAGGACTTTCAAGCTCTATGATGTGAGGACTTAGTCCTTTAAATTTCCCTCTTGGCAATGCTTTAGCTGCATCCCAGAGATTCTGCTACATTGTCTTTTTGTTCTCATTGGTTTGAAAGAACTTCTTGATTTCCACCTTAATTTCATTACTTACCCAGGAGTTATTCAAGAGCAGGTTGTTCAATTTCCCTATAGTTGTGGGGTTTTAAGTGAGATTCTTAATCCTGAGTTCTGATTTGATTGTGCTGTGGTCTCAGACACTGCTTATTATAATTTCAGTTCTTTTGCATTTCCTGAGGAGTGTTTTACTTCCCATTCTGTGATTGATTTTAGAGTAACTGCCACATGGTGCCAAGAATAATGTATATTCCATTGTTTCTGGGTGGGGAATTATGCAGATACCTGTCAAATCTACTTGATCGAGATCTGAATTCAAGTCCTGAACATAGTTGTTAATTTTCTATTTTGATGATGTGTGTAATATTGACAGTGGTGTGTTAAAATCTCCCAATATTATTGTGTAGGAGTCTCAAGTCTCTTTGTAGGCCTCTAAGAACTTGCCTCATGAGTCTGGGTGCTTTTGTATTGGGTGCATATATATTTAGAACAGTTAGCTCTTCTTGTTGAATTGAACCCTTTACCGTTATATAATGGCCTTCTTTATCTTTCTTGATCTTTTTGGTTTAAAATCTGTTTTGTCAGAAACTAGGATAGCAAGACATGCTTTTTTCTGCTATTTGCTTCGTAACTTTTCCTCCATCTATTTATTTTGAGCCTATGTGTGTCTTTGCACATGAGATGGGTCTCTTGCATACAGCGTGCTGATGGGTCCTGACTCTTTATCCAGCTTGCCATTCTATACTTTTAAATTGTGGTATTTAGCCCATTTACACTTAAGGTTAATATTGTTATAATCCCATTACTGAGCATATACCCAAACAATATAAATTATTGTATTTTAAAGATACACGCACACATATGTTCATTGCTGCACTATTCACAATAGCAAAGACATAGAGTCAACCCAAATACCCACCAGTGATAGACTGGATAACGGAAATGTGGTACATATACACTGTGGAATACTATGAAGACATAAACAGGATGAGATCATTCCCTTTGCAGGGACATGGATGCTGAAGTTACCCTCAGCAAACTAACTCAGAAACAGAAAACCAAATACCACATGTTTTCACTTATAAGTGGGAACTGAACAATGAGAACACATGGACACATGGAGGGGAACAACACACAGTGAGGCCTGTTGGGGTAGGGAAGGGAGGGCATCAGGATAAATAGTTGATGCATTCTGGGCTTAATACCTCAGTGATGGATTGATAGCTGCAGCAAACTACCATGGCACATATTTACCTATGTAACAAACCTGCACATCCTGCACATGTATCCTGGAACTTCAAATAAAACAAATACAATGAACAACAACAAAAATAAATTCTTAATAAATGACATCTGAAGAAAGAAAGAAAGAAAGAAAGAAAGAAAGAAAGAAAGAAAGAAAGAAAGAAAGAAAGAAAGAAAGAAGACAGAGAGAGAGAGAAAGAAAAAAGAAAGAAGGAAGGAAGGAAGGAAGGAAGGAAGGAAGGAAGGAAGGAAGGAAGGACGGAAGGAAGGAACGGACGGAAAGGAAGGAAAGGAAGGGAAGGAAAGAAAGGAAGGAAAGGAAAGAAAGGAAAGAAAGAAAAGACAAGTCAGGATGATGGCCCACCC
Organism: Theropithecus gelada; assembly: GCF_003255815.1. Lineage (NCBI taxonomy): Eukaryota > Metazoa > Chordata > Mammalia > Primates > Cercopithecidae > Theropithecus > Theropithecus gelada. Next base: position 72,678,877 of record NC_037672.1, read on the forward strand.
AGGAGCAATGCAGAGCCAAGTGAGCCTCCCTGACACAGGGAAGGGATGAGTGAATGTGCAGCCCCAGGTAACATGCTTCTCTCACAGATCTCTGCAACCCTTGGTTCAGGAAATCCCCTCATGAACGCACTCCATCAGGGCCTTAAGTGTGACACACAGAGATACATGGAGTCTAGGCAGAGCAGTAGCTCAGGCATGTGTAGAGACCTGAGAGTCTTAGATACCCCAGCTTTCTGGGCTTCCTGGGAAAAGTAGCTGTAGTTCCAGCAAAGTGGGAAGTTAGCAATGAATATGTACTCCTAGCAAATAGTCTGAATGCAGGAGGCTGAGCAGTGACAGTCTGTAGGTACCACCTTCACAGCACATCACAGAATAAGACCCACTGGCTTGGAATTCCAGACAGCCATGGTAGCAGTGTTGTGCATACCAGGGATGAAGTTGGGGGTTGGGTGCAGAGGGGAAGTGAGCACAGCAGCCTCCCAATTTTGCTGATTAGGCAACTTAGCCGTTCTGCCTTTTGAAATACACAATTTAGTAAGCTTGAATGGTTCCTTCTGAAGATGCATAGTATGTTTTAGGGTGGGAAAGTAGGAAAGCCTAATGACTTGCCCTAGTGACCCTCACTACATGTATGCCTTCACGTAAGTTCAGCTCCCCAAATCTACCCTCATTCTTACAAATAAATTCCATTACATGGACGTGTAAAGCAAGACAAATTTCCTGTGTTGGCTTGTCCCTGTGTGGAAGAAAAATATCTTCTCTGAGAATTAATATAGTCAGCACTCATGTGAAGTTCCAGTTAAAATTCAAGCTAGAAAAGCATTTTTGAAGAAACTGATCCTAGCCTCAAACGCTTCCCACAGATCAAATTCCAAGGTTAATAGGCAGCTCCCGTTTACCAAGAAGCAAGACTTCATGTATGAAAATCACTAAAAGTAACAGAGACTAGAAATGTTACCATAATTATTTTAAATATTAGAATTATATGAAACAAAATATAAAATTATTCCATGTACTATCATGAGTTGGATGATAGCTCATGAGTTGGAAGAATCAGTATTGTATCATTAAAATGGCCAAATTACTCGAAGTAATTTACACATTCAATGATACTCATGTCAAACCACCAAAATCATCACACAGTTAGATAAAAACTACTCTAAAATTCACATGGAATCAAAACAAAGTGAAAATAGCCAAAGTAAAGAGCTAAACTAGAAGCGCCATACTACCCAACTTCAAACTATACTGTTAGACTACAGTCATTAAAAAACTTGGTACTAGTTTGAAAAGAGACACATAGATGAATGGAGGAGAAAACAAACTCATTAATAAAGCCACAGCTAACCATTTGATTTTTTACAATATGGACAAAAACAAGAAATAGGGAAAATACTCCCTATTCAATAAACGTTGCTGGGATAACTGACCAGCCATATGCAGAAGAATGAAACTGGACTGTCACAATTTACCCTATACAAACACTGATGCAATGTGGATCAAAGATTTAAATGGAAGACCTCAGAGTATAAAAGTGTTTGAAGAAAACCTAGGATATTATTTATTGACATCAGCCTTGGCATTCCATTTTTGGCTAAGTCCTTAAAAGAAATTGCAACAAAAACAAAAATTGGCATGTGGGACATAATTAAATAAAGAACTTCTTCAGAAAAACAAACAAACAAACAAAAAAACTATCCAGAGAGTACAAAGAAAACCTACAGAACGAGAGAAAATATTTACAAACTATTCATTTGATAAGGGTCTCATATCCAGATTATACAAAAAATTTAAACAATTCAAGAAGCAAAAACAAATAACCACATTTAAAAAAAAAAAAAAAAAACAGGCAAAAGGCATGAATAGACACTTCGCAAAAGAAGACATACAATCGGCCCACATATGAAAAAATGTGCATCATGAATAGTCATCAGAGAAATATGAATCAAAATCACAATGATATATTATGTCACACCAGTCACAATGACTATTATTAAAAAGTTAACAGAAACTGACTAGAATCTGAGGAAAAAGGAAGCTTAGAAACTCTTCGTTGGAATGTAAATTAGTTAAGCCAACATGTGTAATAGTTTGAAAGCTTCTCAGAAAACTTAAAGCAGATCTACCATTTCATCCAGCAATCCCATTACTGGGTTATATACCCAAAGGAAAACAAATCATTCCATAAAAGGATGCATGTGCTAATATGTTCATAATATGTTCATCATTGTGCTTTTCACAATACCAAAGACAAGAAATCATCTGCCATGAATGGTGGATTGAGTAAATAAAATATGGTACATCTATACCATGGAATGCTATGCAGCCATAAAGAGAACAAAATCATTATTTTATAGCAACATTGATGCAGCTGGAATCCATTATCCTAAGTCAATTAAGGCAGGAACAGAAAACAAAATACCCTGTGCTATCACTTATCAATGGGATCTAAACACTGAGCATATGTGCACTTCAACATGGGAACAATAGACACTGTGGACTTCTAGAGTGGAGACAGAGGAAGGGAGATATGGGCTAAAATACTAACTTTGGCATACTGTGTTTACTACCAAGTTGACAGAATGCAAACTACAAACATTAGCATTGCACAATATACTCTTGTAACAAACCTAAACATGTACCCCTATATCTAAAATAAAAGTTGAAATTTAAAACAAAACAAAATAGGAAATGCAAACTAGAAAAGCAAGAGAAAACCAAATCAAAAGTTAGTAGAAGAAAAAATAATAAAGATAACAACATAATAAATAAAAATTGTGTTCTAATAAAATAATACAAAAGATAAACAAAAAATTGTTTATTTGAAGATAAACAAAATCTACAAAACTTTAGCTAGACTAACAAAGAGAAGGAAAGGTCCAAATGAATAAAATCAGAGACAAAAAGTAGACATTACAACTGGTGCCACAGAAATTCAAATACAGACCACTAGGAGCAACTATACGCAATGAATTGGAAAACCTAGAAGTAAACACATACCTAGATATATACAACCCATGGAACTGTGAAGAAATCCAAAACCTGAACAACTCATTAATAAATAATGAGGTAAAGCAATAATAAAAATTCTCCCATCAAAGTAAAGCCCAGGACCTAAGGACTTTCACTTCTGAGTTCTACCAAACATTTGAATAACTAATGTCAATTCTACTTAAATTATTCCAAAATATAGTTGAAATATGTTCCAAAACATAGTATTCCAACTATGTTTAGTATACCGAAACCAAAGACACAACAACGACAAAAACTACAGGCCAATATCTGTGATGAACATAGACACAAACATCTTAACAAAATGTTAGCAATCTGAATTCAACAACATATCAAAAAGATCATTCATCATTAGTACGTGTGATTCATTTCAAGGATGCAAGAATGTTTCAACATATGCAAATCAATAAATGTGATATATCATATCAACAGTGCCAAGACCAAATCCATATGATTACTTTGTTTGATGATGAAAAAAAAAAAATAGAGAACATTAACATCCCTTCATGATTAAAAAATTCTCAAAACAACTGAATATAGAAGGAACATGCTCAACATGATAAAAGCCATAAACTGCAAACCTACAGGTAGCATCATATTGAATGAGTACAAATTGAAAGCCTTTCTTCTAAGACCTGTAAGAAGAGTAGGATATGCACTTTCACAACTTTCAGTTAACATCATAGTAGTAGTCCTAGCCAGAACAATTAGATGACTGAAAGAAGTAAAGGGCATTCAAATTACAGAGAAACAAAGTCAATTATTCTTATTTCCAAGAAATATGATCTTATATCTAGAAAAAAAACCTAACAACCCCACCAAGAAATGATTTAAACTGATAAGCACATTAAGTACTTCCAGGACACAAAATCAACACACAAATATCAGTGCCATTTCTACATGCCAACAGTGAACAATATGTTAAAAAGGAAGCAGTCGCATTTGCAACAGCTACAAATAAAATAAAATACCTAAGAAAAAACTGAATCAAATAAAAGAAATATATCTACAATGAAAATTATAAAATATGGATGAAAACGATTGAACAGGACACAGAAAATGAAAATATATTGTATGTTCATAGAATAGAATAATTAATAGTGTTAAAATATCTATAGCACTCAAAACAATCTACGGATTCAATGCAATCCCTATCAAAATACCAATAAAATTCTTCACAAATTTAAAAAAACATATACCTAAATTTTCTATGGAGCCACAAAACACCAGAATAGCCAAAGCTATTCTGATCAAAAATAACAAAGTGGGAGGACTTACATTACTTGACTTCAAAATATACTTCAAAGCTATAGTAGCCATAACAGCATGGCACTATCATAAAATCAAACATATAGACCAATGGAATAGAACAAAGGACACAGAAACAAATCTGTACATCTACAGTAAACTCTTTACGAAGCTGTCAAATACATACATTGAGAAAGGAATGGACTCTTAATGGTGCTGGAAAGCTGGGTATCTATATGTAGAAGAATGAAACTGGACCTCTGAGTAGTCTGTTTTCACATTACTATAAAGAACTACCTGAGACCATGTAGTTTATAAAGAAAAGAGGTTTACCTGACTCACAGTTCCACAGGCTCTACAGGTAGCATGGCAGGGAGGCCTCAGGAATCATACAATTATAGTGGAAGGGCAAAGGGGAAGCAATCACATCATCATATGGTGACAGGAGAGAGAAAGAGATAAGAGGAAAGTGCTACACATTTTTAAACAACTATATCTTGTGAGAACTCACAATCACAAGAAGAGCAAGTGGAAACCCAACCTCATGATCCAATCACCCTTCAACAGGTCCCTCCCCCAACATTGGTAATTACAATTCAACATGAAATTTGGGTGGGGACACAGGAGTCAAACCATACCAATCTCTATCTCTCACAATATACAAAAACCAAATCACACTGAAAAATTAAATCACACTAATTTAAATCTAATCTTTCTAATCTTTAAGTTAAATCTCACTGATTTAAAACCCAAAACTTTGAGGAAACACTAAAACAATGTTCTGGGCAGATTTGGTTAATAAGACCCAGAAGCACAGGGATCCAAAGAAAAATGGACAGATGGGATCACATCAACCTCAACCTAAAAGCCTTCTGCACATTAAACAATCAACAAACTGAAGAAACAGTCTACGAAATGGGAGAAAATATTTTCCATGTACCAATCTGACAAGGTATTGATAAGTAGAATATATCAAGAGCTCAAACAATTCAATAAGAAAAGTAATCCAAATAAAAAAATGGGTAAAACATCTGAATAGACATTTCTCAAAGGAACAGCCAAGAGGCAAATGAAGAAATTTTCAATAATTAGTTCACTAATCATCAAATGCAAGTCAAAACAATAATGAGATATCATCTCAGCCCAGTTAAAATGCCTTTTACCTCCTCTAAAGTAAAAAAAAAAAAAAAAAAAAAAAAAAAAAAAAAAAAAAAAACCCCATTTTTAAAAAA